>NW_010356730.1:45434-110434 GCF_000414095.1 Morus notabilis | reverse complement strand
CTTCCAAATTTTGTAACTCATTTTCTAAAGATGTAAGTTGCGTAAGAGCTTGCAGAGAGGAATTTTCGACCCTAGTTTATTTCTCAAACTTTGTTCTCTTTAATTTCAATTTATATTTTTCTCAAAATGTTCGATTTGTGGTGTTGGAATTTCACTAATTTAGTTGCACTTTAATTTGGGAAATGTTCTGGTTTGATTATCTAGGGTTGCAACGTAGCCCTAATGATGGATTTTAGGTTAATTTGCTCTCTTTAATTTAAGTTTGACTATTGGAATTGATTATTCTAATATGTGTTTAATACTTTTAATGATTTGGTCATTTATTACGTATATGCTTACTAGTTTATCAGAATAGGTAAATGGATAATTTAGTGCACTTGACTGACATTTCATTAACTGAAATTTATCAATTTAAGAGAAAAAAAGTAACTCAATTGAAATCAAATGGGTGAAATTCCAATCCTAGAGCGTAATCAATTGATTTTAACTTTGTTAGTTTCTTATGTTGATTTTTTGCATTAGTTCTCATTTTTATTTTATTCATTAAGTTGACATTTCTTGTTAGTTAATTTGCTTCGTAATTTCGCTTATTTACCCACTTTGTTGGGTTTAATATCGACCGCTTAGATAAAGTTTGATTGATACAATTTTAGTATTTATCAAAAATTAGTAATTAATCCTCGTGAGAACCATCTCTTATTTATCATATAATACATGTTGACCGCATATACTTGTGCGTTTCTGCTGACATTAAAGATACACAACAGATTGCTATACCTCGACACTCATCGTGGTTACGCACATTGGTACATTGCGTAGGGCTCACTTACGTAGACAAGATAATAATCTTAAGTCTACTGTATGTTAGGTGATATGATTTCTGTATCTATATTGATGTATATGTTATGATTATTACGCTCTCCTGATATGAATAGGTACTGTGAATGCTTAACATCAATGAAAGAGATTATTTTTTGAGAGTAGACTGTACTTGCTAAGTGTTATCGCTAACTTTAAGTTCCGTGTTGTAAATAGAGGAAAATGTAAACCTTATTCAGGAGGACGTTTAGTGTGAAATCGGAATATCATGCGAGATGCATCCATGTTTCAAAGAAAAGACATTTTAATTTTGTCATTGTTCCTCATTTATGTTTTAGGTTATCATTATGATTATGAGATTTACCAAGCGCCGTTGAACACCACATATGGGACGTTAAACCAATAATCGCTTGGTTTAACGTCCTCAACCTAACTTAGAGAAGTGATCATTAAAGAGCGGCTTCCACTCATAGTAAGTGTCATAGAATATCATATATGGGTCTTGGTTGTGAATGCCTTCAAGCTTGGCATGATATAGAATACTTTGGCACGTTGTTCTAACATTATTCGGCTTCAAATTGGGCTCAATCTTGTAAGGAACATCATAATGTGGAGAAGGTGTCGATGACGGCCAATAAGGATCGGTTAGTGGTGTACATGGTAGTACCATCAATGAGCTCATATCGATTGATTGCATGAGCTTCTTCGTCCTCTAACAACGCTTTTGCTTTTTCTTCTTGTATGAATTCTTCAAATGGTCCTTCCAAGTGCTCTTCACTCTCCACTTTGCTATCCATAACTACGCTTTGATCTACATAGAACTCATGGTGCTGGATGGACATCACTTCATTCATCAAATTAATATCAATGTCGATCGCGTGAGTGCCCAACTTAGTGAGTATTTGACCTAACAAAACTTTGAAGGATTCTTGTTTTTCATATTAAGCCTCAATTCCTTCTAGAGGCTCGAATACTTGTGAAGCTTCAACATAAATCAAATAAGAATCATCATCATACCACAACATATCTGTCACTCACATGATAAGCTTCTTGATTCGGTGTAGGCTCTTCAAGATGACAATCTTACATGTATCCAATTAGAACATCCATGGTAGGAGGTTGAACATCCATGGTAGGAGTGGATAGTACCTGAAGATATATGTGGAGGTTTGGATGATATTGGTTTGAAATTCAACTAGGTTTGATTTGGTCAAAGGCATGAATATTGGGATTGTGTCTAAGTTCAACTAAGACTTGATTACGTGAAGATATTATAATGAGGAGATATTTTGTAGATATTGGTGGAGATATCGTGAAAAGGATTTCCAATTGGATTGCTATATCTATATATATATATATATATATATATATATATACACACACATAAAATAGCATGGGGGTGTATGTGGTGTGTGCGCCTTTGGAAGAAAAATATTGAGCTTTTATATTTTAAGGTTTTAATGTAATTAAAGGGCATATTTGGGGCAATGAATTTTACAGAGAAAATTTCATAAAAGAGTCTATGAGTTTATTAGCCTTTGAGTGCTTATTGAGGTCGTCTTTCGGGAGAAAGCACATTGCCAGCCGAAGGGAGTTCGCTGCACAGTTTGAAGACGAATGGTGCTCGCTGGACAAGGTCATCAAGGAGATTTGACATGGCGGCGACAACGTCAATGAGGGAGCCTTTGAATGTATAAGTCTGATTGGTGTTTGTAATTTGAGACTTAATGGATTGTTCACTGTCTGGGCTGGGCCCCACAGATATAGGTTGTTTAACCAAATTGCTATGTCATTTTCTGGTGCCCTTTATTTTTCCTGAATTATTTCTTGCTTGATTTCTCTAATGTCTCTTAGCATAATCATTATAGCCAATCGTTAATATTTTAGAAAAGTGTTACAACACTCTCTGTAACACCAGATGTTAAAAACATATGTAACATTTGGTATCAAAGTGGTTCACTAATTGTTTGCTCGGTGAGATTTTGGGAATAGATCTATGATCGCAGGAATGAACTTTCTAATGGAAAGAGGTTCAATTACATGCCTCCACTACTTTATGGCACTAAAAAGCTCAACAATAAAAACAAAATGGCAATATGGCACTATCAAATTGGATCATATATTTTTATTGGGAAAATCAAGCGATGATCGTCAATGCCTTGATACAACGGTGACGGTTCAACGTCAAAGATCGTGTTTGTTAAAGCGTCACATGCTCCCGAACCTCAAATTATTCCCTATAAGAAAGTTGTTATCTCACGCCCTCAGCATAAGTCAAGAAGGCTTGTCCCTACATGTCACTAATGTAATTTGCCTGGCCACATTAGACCTAGATGTTACAAATACTTGAATGCTTTAAAAGAGGTGTGATCATTAATCCACCAAATTTCGCATTCTCAAGAAAGACACTTAAAATGAAGGTTGAAGTGTAAAATCAATTTCCTAGACGTTTGTAGGTAAGGAAATCTGATTTGAAGTGTCATAGGACTTATAATTCTTTAAAAGCATGTACATCTGACTCTGGGTACTATAATAGTTATCACTCTAAGCTTTTGACAAGTGATAAATGCAATATGCATGGGGAGAATATTGCCTTCAAGGGGAGTAAGACTCATAGAGGATTCAAGGGGAACGATCTGCAAAAATCAATGAATTCAAAGGTGAATAGCAGGAAAGTATTGCACTGATTGTTTCATCTGGTTTTGCAATATTTTCTATAACAACAGCCCCTAGAAGATTTTTATATTAATTTTTTTTTGTTTGGCTTATTTTTGTCAAAAAGGGGGAGAACAATGCATTTTTTTAAATTTTCTAATTTTTGAATTTTTATTGTTAGTAGAAACAATGTGTTTATTTTGCCAAAAAATGCCAAAAGGGGAGATTGTTAGGATTTTGTTAGTTGGCAATGTATTGGCAATCGGTTGTAAAAATTCAAAAATAAGAACAATCAGCAATTGGAGCTTTTGAACAGGTCGTGAAGAGATTTTATCTGGTCAATTGTTCTGGATTTGAAATGTTTTTGAAGAAGGAAAGCGGATTTGTGCAAGACAATTTCAGAGAGATTTGAGGAGATTTGATTGCTATGTGAAATCATGAAAATTCTTGCAAATTTGGGATAGAATCTATTTAAGTAAAGTAAAATAGATTGATTGCTTGATGAGTGGTGTTATTATCGGAAAAGGAGAAAAAGGGAGGTCGTGTGAGATTTAGTATGGTTGATACAAGGATGATTTGTGGAGATATTTGCATATGCCTGCAATTTGAATTTAAACGGATTTGTAGTTGAAGATATATGTCGAGGTTTGGATATGATATGGATTTGAAATTCAACTAAGTTTGATTTGGTCAAAGGCATGAATATTGGGATTGTGTCTAAGTTCAACTAAGACTTGATTATGTGAAGATATTATATATGTGGAGGTTGCCTACGTTAACGAGGAGATATTATATATGAGTTTATTAGCCTTTGAGTGCTTATTGAGATCCTCTTTCGTGAGAAAGATTTGTAGCTTTCGGGAGAAAGCGCATTGTCAGCTGAAGAGAGCTCGTCGCACAGTTTGAAGATGAGTGGTGCTTGTTAGACAAGGCTATTAAGGAGATTCCACACGGCGACGATAATGTCAATGAAGGAGTCTTTGAGTGTATAAGTCTGATTAGTATTTGTAATCTTAAGACTTAATGGATTATTCACTGTTTGGGTGTGGCCCCGTAAATGTAAGTTGTTTAGCCGAAGTGCGATCTTATTTTCTAGTTTCCTTTATTTTTCCTACATAATTTCTTACTTAATTTCTTTAACGTCTCTGAGCATAATCGTTATAGCTAATCGTTAGTATTTTAAAAAAGTATTACAACACTCTCTATAGCACCATACGTTAAACACAAATCTAACAGTATCAATTCTTCAAAGTATTCAACCATTGTTGCCGTACGTCTCTCGGTTTATAACAATTTCTTCAGCAAATCATCCAACCTCACACTTGTTTGAGTAACTAAAGCTTGTAAATCAAGTAATGTCTCCGGCTCTTTGAGGTTCGGTGTCATACCATGACCCCATAATGTTAGAATTTTCCTCCCAACCTTAGTTGTTTTTTAAACAATTCCAACTCCAATGATTGAACTCGGCCATATCTACCAATATGTACTAAGCTTCATCCATTGATTGTTGGTGGAAAATGGTGGTGCCATTTCCCCTTTCCATCCAATGTCTTGTTCGGGCACCTAAGCCATTGAATAAGATTTGAAGTTGACACTCCTTAGAGAAGCCATGGTAAGGAAACCGAATGAGCAAATCTAATCTCCCCTAAGCACCATGCAACGGTTCCTCTTGTTGGAAAAAACTCAAGAGGACTTAGTTATGCGACATCTTAAAGTATCTCACAAGACAACGGTTGCAAAATAAATATGAAATTCAAAATAAAAGAAAATCTAAAAACAAGAGCTAATTAAAACTAACAAAAAGAAAACCAAAATTAATAACAAATTAACCAAAGAATCAATTCCTGGTAGTGGCGTCAAAATTTAATAGATTTCGAAAGTAGTATCAAATTAATTCTTACATTAAATGGTTATTTTTTAGTGTAGTCGTGAGCAAAGGTCAATCCCACAGAGGATTGGTCAATTAATAAGTTATTAATTTTGCAATGTGAAAATAAAAATAAAGAGAGTTTTGATGATTAGACTAGATTAAAGAAAATTAAAAAGAAAATGTAAAGCAAACAAATCTTGAAATTGCAATACCTCTGCGCTGTCTTTATAGCGCCGAGGTGCTCCAGCTCTACTAAATTGACTCGAAATTCCATTTTTAAGCGCCTTAACTTCCTCTTATCAATGCCGTCATCCAAAATTTGCCTAACTCCACAAATTAAACTAAAAGTCATTCTTTGGTCCTTCAAACAGTTACAAAAAATAAAAACACTAATAAAGACACCAAATACTCAAGAAACATAGCAAGGGAACATAGGAAAATCAATTGGAAAATATGTGAAATTTAGCACTTATCAATGTAATTTCTCATATTGCGTAACTCTTGCCTTTGGATAGTTTGGCTTCTAAGTGGCTATTACAAAGAAAACAATTTACTTTCCACTTAAGACTCCATCATATCTAGTTTGAAAAATTCGATGCGCGAATATCCATTGTTTCCAAGTAAATCGATACTTGACTCCTTCCACTATATTAATAATCTTTTTAGTTCGATTGCTCCAATATAAACGGTGATTAATGTAACACTCATTTTTTTAAATTAACAAAATTATTTGAATTAAATCTTATAAATTAAATTGAATCATGTTTTGTATTATAATTAGTTAATTCTAATATTACGTTGAGTTATTTTTCATAAGTGAACGCGACAAGGAATCGATGTGCAATAACAAATGCATGCCAAGTTGTTAAATTATACGTGATGATTTGAGGATTTTTTTTTTTTTTTTGTGATGGTTTAATAAATAAATAGGTTATATGTATGTGTGTGTATAATGTTACTTTAATACATATTATATGTATAAGTACCTAGTTTTATATAAATAGATTTTATGTGATATGACGATATGTGTGTGTGTGTGTGTGTGTGTGTGTGTATTTATGTTATAATGTCACCAACTGGCCCTTTAAGGAAACAAGTCAAATTTGCATGTATGCGTGTGAGATTGATATGTGTGGGCCGTCAGAGCCTTTATTTGGTTGTTCTATTTTCGGCCTAGATGCATCAGGAAGAACCACTCATGCACGTACAGTAAGAAAGAAAAGAGGGCAGATTCATACTTTGTTTCTATATATTTACCTAATCTATATGATCTAGCCATGGCAATGAAAAAGGGAGAGTGATCAGCGTGGGGCAAGGAAAAGAAAAGGGGAGAAATGTTTCCTTTCTATTTCAACGACATCCCACAATCACCAATTCAGGCCTTTAATATTTAAGAAAGAGAAACTGTAGTAAATAGGCCTACTTTTAGAACTTGTGGGATTCGGTAGCATGTTTAGCCAAGATTACAAATGGATAGGCCTTTTCCAACTTCTAATATTTTGTTTTCCAATTTTACCCTTAGTTATAGAACTTTTTTTATATTTTTCTCAGATTATTTTTCTTTTCTCCTACTACTACTACTCTCTCTCTCTCTCTCTCTCTACTTTATCTCTCTATTTGTCTCCTCCATCTCTCATCTTTGATGGAGGACCTCACTACAGCATTGCTGGATATGGAACCACTACGACGATAACGAAAAAGAAGTCGCCGGAATCTCGAACGGAGCTTGCTACGGCGCCGGAAGTGAGATCTCATGATTCAAGATTTGCCGGAGCCAGTGTGAGCAGAAGAGGAGAGTAGGATGATGCCTGCGATTGTCGTCCGAGTTTCCCACCGATTTTTGCCGTCGTCGGCTTCTCAACGTGATGACAACTTGTTGTCAAAGCAATTCTGAGGAGAGAAAAAGAGAGGAGGGGGAGAGGACAAAATTGGGTGCTGGGTTGTATCAGAAGAGAAGGGAGAAAATAAGATTGGGGCATTTTAGAAATTTTATGTGGGTATAAATCTGGATTTACACTCTAATAGCTTATTTACTAACTAATTTTAAATCTTGACCTATTAATTTATATTCCTATCCTACTCTGGTTTATTTTCCTTATTATCCCTTTAAGAAATTCCAAAGTTGTTTTGGATTAATTGGTCACAATTTTTATCTGGGTATTGCCCAATAAAAAATTATTTTCTTTTTAAACCCTCACTCTATTATTCTCTTTGATGCCTAATATCTCTCTTTCTCTATCGACATTTTTTCACTCTCTCTCTTCCAAAGTTGTTTTGGATCATCCCCCGCCCTTCTTCTCTCTCATGTTCAAGTACACCGCGAAGAGAACTTCAATAATCAGCCACCAAACTCACCTTTTAATCCTTTTTGAATTCCTCTTCAAGATAGAATAGGAGATTGTTATAGTATGATTCTTCTTGTTACTTATTCTTTTGGTTTAGAATTCTTTAAGGGTTAGGATGATTGTCTTCATAGTTTTTGTTTGAGAGGAAGGAGAGGAATATTCATGAGATGATGATTGAGTAAAGTTATACAATAGATATATTCATGGTTTTATGATTTAGTGCTTTAGGTTTTATTTTTTAGAAATTCTATGAATATATTCATGCATGTTATAAGTGTTCGGAATGGTGTCCTTAAAGCATGAGATGTAATTTTAAATTTTATTATTTATTTAATAATATAAAATTTTCATTATTTATGTGCATGTATTGTTATATACTTTATGAATATCACTACAGATTCCACGATTATTTATGTGACCTTAAATATAGTATATAAGTGTTGTATACTAGAGGATAATAATTAAGGATAATAATCAAAATAAGTCCGTAATGAATTTAATTAAAGTTTAGAATCTTTAATTGAAACATTATTAATACATGTCATTCAGATTAAGAGTGGAACGAGCTGATCCACATCGTTGATATGGAGAGATATTGAATGAGTGTATTTTACATAATGAGATTATGTAGGACTAGGACAAGACACAATATAAATTTCTGATAATTTTCGTTAAATATAGAAATTCTAATTAAGTCTACCGATGATCATGTATATAATGATATTAATCCTCAGCTATTAGCAGACTCATATTTATGGATTCATGCCTTTTGACTTACTCAATATGGATTTCGAGATTACTAAACCCTATCCCTTGAATCTTGGAGACATGAAGACATTGGTAGCTGGGAATGTTAATGTATATGATAAAATTAACTCCTTGAGAAAGAAGTAGATAAATAATTCTTTTGAGTGTTGATTCGGTACTTGAATATGTATCAATTTGTTTTATGAATATATAATTCATTAGAGAATCAATGGGACTCAAGAAGACAGATGTAATTAGAGAGGTTAACAGATTTCACTTAGCTCTAATTATGAATTATTTATGGAAGATTGATCTATATGAAGTGACTATATCGAATGAACGTTTTACAGATGTAAATAGATGTCTATAATGTCAAGAGTGCAATTCCAAATTTTTAGTGGAATAACTTTGGAATTAATAAGATTAATTAATTAATTAATTAAAGAGTTTGATTGATTATTAATTTTATTGGAACTTGATATTATAGGTCTATAAGTCCCCGCGTTATCCTTATAATTCTACCAAACACTAAGGGTAAAATAGGAAAATAGAATTTTAAATTACTCAAAAATAATTAAATAAGAATTAATTATTCATTAAATAATGTGATTATTTAATTATGAATTTTGGAATATGCATGTGGTGGGGACCACATGTGGTACACGCCTATAGCAAATAGAACCCCTATTGGATTCAATTGTTTGCTCTCCAAGTTATCTAGAATTCAAATTATATTGGAGTTAGACTTTAATTGGAATTTAAATTTAAGCCAAAATTAGACAATATGTCATAAACTAGTTATACACTCAAGATTAATTTAATTATTAACCTCTTCTATGAGATCTGTTAATTAAACTAATGGCCAAAGAAAGTGATTATTAATATATAC
This sequence comes from Morus notabilis, assembly GCF_000414095.1. NCBI lineage: Eukaryota > Viridiplantae > Streptophyta > Magnoliopsida > Rosales > Moraceae > Morus > Morus notabilis. Next base: position 101,109 of record NW_010356730.1, on the reverse strand, counting down.
TACACACAGATAGATCCAGATCGTATATATTAATAGTATGGGATCTGTATTTTCAATTAAATTTTACATGATCTCCCTTAGGAGACTTAAAACATTTTGAGTTGGGAATTTTCATTGTAAGGTTGTAATATTTTCAAGTTTTGACACACAAACATATTGGTTGCATTATAACATGTATATATGTTTGAATACTAAATTTTATGCAAGTTTTCTTATACTAGATATGTGAATGTTTATTGTAGATCAAAATGGATGTCAGTGCTTTATCTTTGATACTTAATACATACATTTTAAATGGTGAGAATTTTACCGATTAAAAAAGGAACCTTAAGATCGTCGTAACCTTTGAAAAACTAAATTATGTACTGACTACACCTTGTCCACCGGTGCCACTTGTTGATGCTCCAAATGAGGTTTTCCTAGTGTACCAACGCCGGAAGGACTCTGACGATATGGCTCACTGTTATATGATGCCGAGCATGTCTACTATCCTTCAAGCACAACATGAAGATTACCAAATTGCTAGGTAGATCATGGATAATCTTGAGGACATGTTCGGTGGCCAAGCTGCTGAAAAACGTAAGGAAGCCCTTCATAACCTCATTAACTATAGACAAAAGGTTGAGTCTTCCATCAAGAAACATATGCTGAAGGAGATGAGCTATTTTGTTGATGCTCAGACCAATAGGGCCGACATCGATGATGAGTCTCAGATGACCATAATCTTCAAGACTTTGTCGAATGAGTATACTACGTTCAAGGTAACATTCAACTTAAGCGCTAGACAAAATATAACCCCGACAGAGTTGATGTAAGAACTCCAAAAGTTCGAGCGTATGATCAAAAGGTCAACTACTGTGGAAGCCAACTTGGTTGAGGCATCTTCCTCTAAACCCACTCCAAGGAATGGAAAGAAAAAGCATGGAGCTAAGAAGGAGAGTTCTTCTATTCCGCCATCCAAGGACAAGAATAAAAAGAAGAAAAAGAACCCGAGTAAGCTTAATTACTTTTATTGCGCGAAGGTGGGGCACATGAAGAAGAATTATAAGGACTCCCTAGCCTCTAAATGCAAAAGTGGTAAGTGATACCTGGGTCATAGATTCAGAGTAACTAATCATGTGTGTGTTTCTCTGTAAGGGTTCAAGCAAATAAGAAGTCTTCTTAATTAAAGCGTCACGTTGAGGATGGGTGATGGAACTCTAGTGTTGGCTGAAGCAGTGAGAGATGTCTATCTTTATTTTGATAGTTATAAGAATTTATTTTTATGATATTGTTTTCATGTTCTTCGGTTTAAGAAAAATCTTATTTTTGTCGCTTGTTTATTTAAGGATTCTTATTCAGTTTTTTATTTTAATAATAAAATCATGATTCGTAAAAATAAGTCTTTTATATATGACGGATGGATACAAAATAATCTATATTTTATCAAACCTAAGATGGATTCACTGTTGAACACTGAAGTTGTTAATAACTCTAAAAAGCTTAAAACTTTTCACTCTAATGAGACATAACTTTGGCATTTGTGACTTGGTCACATCAGCCTTAACAAGATATAGAGGTTGGTAAAGGATGGACCATTAACAAGATATAGAGTCATTTCCACAGTGTGAGTCTTGTTTGGAGGCAAAATGATCAAAAGAGCATTCAGGTCTAAGGACAATAGGACCAAAGAGGTTCTTGAACTTGTGCATAGTGATGTTTGTGGTCCCATGAACATCAAGACATGAGGAGGGTATGAGTATTATGTCACTTTTATTGATGATTTTCTTAAGATATGGTTATGTATACCTAATGCACCATAAAAGTGAAACTTTTGAGAATTCAGGGAGTTTCGGGCTGAAGTAGAAAACAAATTGGCTAAACCCATAGAGGCACTTTGATCCGATCGAGGTAGAGAATACATCTCTAATGAGTTCATTAGATACTTATTAGAGAATGGGATACTATCCCATTTGACTGTACCAGGCACTCTACAACAGAATGGTGTAGCTGAGAGGAGAAATAGGACTTTGTTGGATATTGTACCGTCCATGATGAGTTATTCGACAATGCCTATATCTTTCTGGGGATATGCATTACAAACTGCATGTTATCTTCTAAATAACGTGCCAACAAAGTCAGTTCTTAAAACTCCTCACGAGTTGTGGGCGGGCAGGAAGACATCCTTGAACTATATTCGCAAATGGGGATGTCCTACACATGTCCTAGACAAGGAAGCGAATAAGTTAGAAGCACATTTGAAAGTGTACATTTTTGTGGGATATCCGAAAGGGACAAAAGGGGGTTATTTCTATAACCCTATGAAAATAAGTCATAGTTTCAACAAATGCAACATTCCTTGAGGAAAGTTACATAAATGACTTTAAGCCTCACAGTAGAGTGGTGCTTACGGTGATGTTGAGTGACCTGATCGAACCGATAGTTCCCTCGAAAATTGACCCACTCAGAGTAGAAAAAGAAACCCAATAACAACATAGGGAGCTTCGGCGTAGTGGGAGGATTAGACTTGAATGTGAGAGATTCATGGCTAATAGGAAACCTTTTTTGCAGAGTCTTTGGAACACGACAGAGATCTTTATACTTACAAAAAGGCTACGGCGGATGTTGATGCAAAACTTTGGACTGGAGCCATGAAAACTAAGATGGAATCTATGAATTCTAATCAAGTCTGGGAACTTATAGATCTTTCTGATGGGATTAAGCCCATTGGGGGTAAATGGGTCTACAAGAGGAAGATAAATGCAGAAGGAAATTTCAAAACCTATAAGGCTAGACTGGTAGCTAAAGGATACACACAAAAGGAGGGAATCGATTACGAGGAAATCATTTTGCCTGTAGCCATACTTAAGTCCATGCTTATCCATTGTAGATGCTCCCAACTACGAGATCTAGGAAATGGATGTCAAGACGGCTTTAAACGGCCATCTTTAGGAAAGTATCTATATGGTACAACTAGAAGGCTTTGAAGCTAATGGTTAGGAAGCATAATTTTGCAAGTTGCACAAATCCATTTATGGATTAAAGCAAACTTCCCGTTCTTGGAATAAAAGATTTGACCAAGTAGTCAAGACTTATGGATTCTAGCAGAATATGGATGAACCTTGCGTTTATAAGCATATTCAAGATGAGAAAGTGGTTTTTCTACTGTTGTATGTTGATGATATTATACTCATTGGCAATGGTGTAAAGGCATTATCATCAGTCAAAGTTTGGCTTACCAAACAGTTTGATATGAAGGACTTAGGATAAGCTAATTATGTTCTGGGTATTCGGATCATCAGAGACTGAAAGAACAAAATGATAGCTCTCTCCCAGGCTTCATATATTGAAAAAAATTCTCGAGAAGTTTGCAATGCGGAATTCTAAGAAAGGTGGGCAACCATCTAGGTCTGGAATTACTATTTCAAACAATAATTATCCCAAGACATCTGAGGAGAGAAAATATATGGTGAAGGTTCCTTATGCCTCGGTGGTTCGTAGCCTTGTGTATGCAATGCTTTGCACACGACCAGACATTTACCATGCTGTCGAAATCGTAAGTAGATATCAGTTGAATCCAAGACCTAACCATTGGGTAGCGTTTAAGCATAAAATAAAGTACCTGGGAAGGGCTAAGATTGTTATGTTGTCTACTTCCTAATAGAGACGGCTTATCTTGATCGTCGGAGGTGGGACTCCATGGGTAAAGACATTGATATAGTTCCTAGAGGTGGAATCTATATTGGATTGGACAAAAGTTGAATTGTTTTAATTAATAATTCTATTTGAATAAAACAATTCACTTTTGATGAACTATATGTGGTCTGCTTAATCTTAAGATGAATAATGAACCCGTATGCTTGACTTATATCTTTTGATGTACCAAAAGGAGACATCCTGACATTATGTAAAGGTATGCTTACCGATACGTTAAGGGTATGACTCTTTTGTGCGTAGGTTTATTATTAACATATAAGGAATCCATAAATCCAATAAAGAGTCAATGATATCCACTTATGGCATTATCCGGGGATTGAAAAATACGAGTGCTCGGCCATTAGACTACTTTGTGTTATCTAATGGTTTACTAATTTTATTGGTACGAATAGTGGTTTTTCTGATTGAGTGATAATGTAACATAAGATAAATATAATTGGGAAGGTAAATGAAACTTAGCGTCAACTCAATTATGGATATCCTATGGGGATGACACACTAATATAATGAGTCACGGAGGAGAGCTATTCAGAGTTTTGTAAATATGCTATATAAATCGAGAGTGCAGCTCTAGGCTTTTAGTAGAGTAGCGCTAAAGTTTATAATCATGTGATAAACTTGTAGGTTAATGAGTATTGTCGTGATTATAGGAGCTTGATCTATATATGTCCATCGGGTCCCTTTGCTAGCTCATATACTTTTCTGAGACAATACGGCGTATTTCCTACGTATTGGTAACTTATGTTATTTTCGCCAAAAGTTTAAAATCAATTCAGTGATTAATATATGAGTAATTTATCATGTGAATTAATTGTTAAATTACTTCTAGATAAATTGGTTGAAATATTGTTTTGAGTTTTATATAAGATGAGAAAGCTAATATATGATTGTTTTGATGAGGTAACTTCTATATTAGGTTACTTGAATCAAACTGAGACTCTATGCAGGTTTCCCATATTATATAGCTTGACAAACAAGTTTCTCATAATAGGAACCAGTCGACTAGTTGATGTAGGCGATTGATCGGTACGTAACTTTTTGAGTTGTTCTGTATAGGGACTCGTTCACCGGTGGTTTTTATAACTATTGGGACTGGTCGACAAGTTTTAACTGTTGATGTGTTAAAAACCGACTTTGTTCAATTTTTGACACGAGATAGCCTTTGGGAAACCTAATTGTTGTGGGAATATGACTTCCTAAACTCTATAAATAGCTTGAGAAATAAGTTTCTCATAATAGTAACCGATCGACCAGTTGACGGAGGTGATTGACCGGTATGTAACTTTTTGGGCTGTTTCGTATAGGGACCGATTGACCAGTTATAACTGTTGATGTGTCAAAAACTGACATACGATTTTTGGCACGAGATAGACTTTGGGAAACCTAATTGTTGCGGGAATATGACTTGCTAAACTCTATAAATAGCTAGGTAAGTCCCATTATTCATTAGATTTTTGCGGGCTATTAATAACTGAGAGGAAAAATTATTTAAATCTCAAAAACAATTTTTCCTTTGGCTCTTTTGTGGTTGGAAGAAGTTCAAGAATACCAATGAGAGATTGAACTACGTGTACCTCACTCACACTCCGATCATGGAAACGAGAATAGTAAAAAATACCAGTTGGTAATACCAGTTGGTTAAGGCTCTTCCGGTTGCTATTTGGAACGCTTTAATCTATCAGACGTGTTGTTTCCATAATCTCTGAAGGTATAATTTAGATCTTTGGTATTTATATTATATAGCATCATGAACATGTTTTTGGTTGGCTTTGGCATTAATTAAAATTTTAAAATTCCGTTGTGCACTTGATGTCGTTTTTCCAGCAAGACTTAGAACGACAGTCTCAGACTTTCAGTTTGCTTATCATACATTCAACTAATATGAACGTAAAGAAAATAATACATAGATATATGAAATAAATAAATCTTTTTTAATAGTCAAATGTCTTAAAAACATTATTATATTTATTCTTAAGGGCATAAACGCTAACAGGTCTATGGTTACTAATACTGTTGCAACAGAGTATTTATTCAGTCTTTGTTACAGCACAGAGTTATTCGTTACTATTGTTTCTAATTAACCACATAAATAATTATGAATCTCTCAGATCAGTTTGACTGATCTCAAAACTAATTGTCGATTTTAATGAGAATAATAATTCTGGTTATTAGCATGTAATTTTTCCTTATTTCATCTATTCATCTGCGAAATTTATCAAAATCGTCTCATTCCGGAATTTCGTCATATACAGTTAAAGAATTATTTGCAATTAACAATTCATTCATGTAATCAAATGAATACTTTGATTTTCTATTTTACAAAGCGTACTAACATAGTTAAACAATCTAACGGGAAATTCATTATCTGAATTCGGGTAATTTCTCAAATTTTTGCTAATTAAATTTTTGGAAATTTACATAAACAAATAATTAGAACAACCATTTGTAAGAATTCACCATAAGAATCATCAATTATAATCATATATATAGGCATATTTCATAAAATCATAGTCTCCAAAAATCAATCTCCGTGAATCCATCATCAACAATCACATAAACTGTTGACGGTATTTTTCCGACAACATGTGATTTACTCTCCCAAGACACTCTCGGTAACACTCACGGTTTAAATAAGGATTAATGTTGAGAAATAATGTAAACGAGACAGAGATTTATAGTGATTCGGCAAGAATTCTTTGCCTAATCCACATGTGCATGCACTAATATCTTCTGGGATTACAAACTCTCTTGGAGTAATGAAATATAGTGCGTAACCCTTTCGTGGATTTTCTTGGCTCTATTTATAGGCCTTTACATGCGATTATCTCTTCTCCGTTCCCAAGGAGGAAGCCATCTTCTATTCCTCGATTTACGGGCGGGGTAGGTGCATTTTCATGATGGCACCCTCAGGAAATGCGGCTGATCCCTCTCATCTGCCGCCTGATTTCCTGACTCATGCAGTAGCAGTTGGAACAGTACTTCCTTCCCCGAGTTGACAAGACCGTTGATGGATTTGATTGGACGTGCTGCCTTGATGTAATGGCCTCCAAAAGTCGAGCCATGGTGCTCGACGCGTCTCAGCACGTATGGTCTCTTGACGTAAAGGGCACTTTAGCTACAGCTCTTCCCTCGACGCCAGCGACCGATGCTCAACGGGGAGTCCTCGGCGCCTGTCGTTCGAGAGAGTGGTCGACCCTAGACCATGGTGTAACAATTACCCCCTATACTGGGATGTCGCGCCGTGACTTTCCTGGCTACACGGCGTCGAGAACGCCACGTGGGAGAGGCTTTTCTGTGAGTAAGGGAGGCCACTTGTAGGTACAGTGCATCATTGCGGTTGGTTTCTCAGGCAGTGGAGCGGTCACGTCGATCGCGTCAACAGTCACGTATCTACTTTCCTGACGCCGCGTGGCACTGGGAGGATGAATCGCAGCCGTCCGATTAAGTCCTCTTCTGTTGCTTTCTCCCTAACAGTTCGATCGCGCCTTCTCGGATCCACCGTCGGATGGAACCGAATCGGATTCTACGGTTGAGATTTGGAGTCCTTTGGACTCCTCGGGGACCCCTGGGCTCCCTCTCAGGCGTATATTTATGTCCTTATATCTGCAGCTCTCTGGTCACCAAGCCTTCAAGACGCCGTTACTCTGCCAGATTTTTGCCAGAAACATTTGTCTCCGTGCATCCTTCCGCGTATTGCTCATTTTTTGCCTTCAGACTCAGGCCTTCTTCGAATCTGGTAAGCTCACATTTCCTTCATTCTTTTTGTGAGTCTGGTTCCAGTGTCTGCAAAACCAGGCCCAAATGCGTTACAAAGAGGGGGGATGTACTTACCTAGTGGTGCTGGCCATGAGCCGGGGGCTGAGCCCGCACGGCCTGGTCCGTTTGGGCGCGGTTGTTTTGGCCTGAGACCTTCGAGCTTGGCTCTGGGTCTCTCTGACTTATGGCAGCTTTCACACCTTTTCGCGTACTCGGCCGCATCCTTTTTAAGGCTAGGCCAATAGTAACCTTGCCGTAGTATTTTGTAGGCTAAGGATTGCTCTCCTACGTGGTTTCCGCATATACCGTCGTGCACTTCCGAGAGCGCCCTCCTCGCCTCTTCTTCGCCGAGGCACCTGAGCAATGGTGTCGAGTACCCCCTTCGATAGAGAACATTGTCGTGCAACGTATATCTCGATGCCTGATACCTCAACCTTTTTGCCTGCTGCCTGTCTTCAGGGAGTTCACCGTGGAACAAATACCTGATGATTGGGTCCATCCAGTTTGGCTGGTAGTCCACTAGCACGACCTCAGGCCTCTTCTCTGTGGTTGGGACTTTTAGGATTTCCACGGGTACTAAGTTCAAGTGTTCAGCATCTTTCAATGTCACCAACCTGGCGAGAGCGTCAGCATTGCTATTCTCTACTCTCGGCACTTGCTGTATATCATAAGCCGTGAATTTCCTCAATGCCTCCTTGACCTTCTTTAGATACGCGGCCATCTTCTCATCCCGGGTTTGGTACTGGCCCTTGACTTGATTCACAATCAGCTGTGAATCACTGAAGATATCTATGCTCTCTACTTTTAAGTGCTCTGCCAATCGGAGTACGGCCAGCAACGCCTCATATTCTGCTTCGTTATTGGACACGAGGAATTCAAACCTGATGGTCGAAGTGATCTTGTGTCCTTCAGGTGTGTACAACACCAGTCCTGCTCCACTGCCGTTGTCATTGGAGCTCCCGTCAACGTAGAGCTTCCATCGTGGTGGTGCATTAGCTTCCTCGGCTCTGTCTGGCAACCCTGAAAACTCTGCCACAAAGTCTGCCAGGGCTTGGCCTTTAATGGCAGCCCGCGGTTTGTAGTCGATATCAAATTGGCTGAGCTCTATAGACCATTTTAGAAGTCGACCAGAAGCGTCGGGCTTTTGTAACACTTGCCTGAGAGGATGATTGGTCAAGATCTGAATACTATGGGCCTGGAAGTAGTGGCGCAACTTCCTCACTGTCACAACTAACGCGAGGGTGAGCTTTTCCATCTGGGGATACCTCGTCTCGGCATCAAGGAGGCGCTTGCTTGTGTAATACACTGGCAATTGCACCTTCTTCTTTTCGCGGATCAACACCGAGCTAACAGCGTGTTCCGAGACCGCCAGATATAGGCTCAGCACCTCTCCGGTCACCGGTTTGGATAGCAGAGGCAGTTTCCCAAGGTGTTCCTTCAATTGCAGGAACACCTGTTCGCACTCCTCCGTCCATTGGAATGGCTTGCTTCCTCTCAGGGTATCAAAGAATGGTACGCACTTATCCGTAGATTTTTAAATAAACCTGTTAAGCGCGGCCACATAGCCTGTCAGCTTCTGGACTTCCTTGGGCTTCCTCGGCTATTTCATGTCGATGAGGGCTTGTATCTTTTTCGGATTGGCCTCAATTCCTCAACTACTCACCATGAAACCCAAGAATTTTCCTAACGCGACACCGAACGCACACTTGTGGGGATTTAGCTTTATTTTGTACATTCTGAGGACGCCGAACATTCTCCTGAGGTTCTCGACGTGGTCCTCAGCTTTCCTGCTCTTCACCAACATATCGTCCACGTATACCTCCATTGATTTTCCTAATTGTCTCGCGAACATTTTATTGACGAGGCGTTGATAAGTCGCTCCTGCGTTTTTTAGATCGAAGGGCATGACTTTGTAGCAGTAGAGACCCCTATCAGTGACGAACGTCGTGTGCTCTTCGTTGCGATCGAGCATAGGTATCTGGTTGTACCCAAAGTATGCATCCATGAAGCTCAGTAATTCGTGTCCCGCTGTGGCGTCGACCAGCTGATCAATTCTGGGTAGTGGGAAGCTGTCCTTGGGACATGCTTTGTTCAGATCACTAAAGTCAACGCATGTTCGCCAATCTCCGTTGGGTTTTCGCACCAACACAGGATTTGACACCCATTCAGGGTATAGGACTTCTCGGATGAAGTTGTTCCTAATCAGCTCGTCAACTTCTGCCCGTAGGGCCTCGTACCATTCTGCGTTCATGGGTCGACGCTTTTACCTTTTAGGCGGGCACTTCTCGTCGATGTTCAACCTGTGACACATTATATCGGGGTTTATCCCTTCCATATCTTCGTGCGTCCAGGCGAACACATCGAGGTTGCTTCTGAGGAACTCAACTAGTCCTTCACGGGTCTGCTCCTCTAGCTCTGAGCCCACCTTCAGCCTCCTTAAAGGCTCTCTCTCATCAATGGGGACTTTGGTCAATTCCTCGACCGGTCCCGTTTTAGGCTCTTCCGCTAGGAGCCTCGGATCCAGGTCGAACCCTTCCGCCCTGGTTGTACCTGTGTCGGCTTGGCATAGTGGTGGACCGTCTCCGAATACGTAAGCCTCAACTCGTACTGGTTCCTATCCCAGTGGGAGTCAGAAAATTCATCGTCTGGTGGTAGATGGATGTGGTCGCCTTCAGTGCCCTCAATGTCGAGTGCCCTATGACCGCGTTGTATTGGTCGCCTCCCTTCACCACCAAGAACTTTGACATGACAGTCGAGCTGTGTGGTCGGTCTCCAATGGTCATGGGTAACTATATCGCCCCTTCTGGGATGACACTATCCCCGGTGAAGCCATACAAGGGCTGTGTGCTGTTTTGCAGCCTTATGCGGAGGATCCTTATCTTGTCAAGACAATCAGAGTACAAAATGTCCACCGAACTGCCGTTGTCGACCAGGATGCGGCAAACCGTGTGGTTACCGATCATGGCCTCGATGACCAAAGCGTCACTTTAGGGGAAATGCACCCCATTCGCGTTGGCCTCCGAGAAGGTGATCTCGGCCTCCTCGTATCGCGCTGTCTTGGCCTCGCGTTTGGAGACGTTCATGACCCTCCGGCTAAACTTTTTCTTTGCCTCTCGCGCGTAATCCTTCTGTGCGCGATGAGAGGTGCCGCCGAGGTATGGTCCCCCAAATATCATTCTTATAACGTCGACGGGTTCGGGCGGATTGTCGTGCCTCTGCTCCTCCCGTCGGTCATTGTTGCATCGGTCGTTGTTGTTCTGACGGTCGACTCAGTACTCACTGAGCCTCCCTTCTCGGATCAATCTCTCGACCTCGTCCCTCAAGTCATAGCATTCGACCGTAGTGTGCCCACTCTCACCGTGAAACTAACAATACTTTTTTTGGTTTCTCCGCGCTAGGTCAGACTTCAGCGGCGATGGTCGACGCAGGACTTAGAGGTGACTGATCTCGTGATAGACGTCCTCGATCCCCATAATCAACGGGGTATAGGCGTCTTACCTTTGCGGCATTGCCACCCTTGTTGCTTAGAGTTGGGTTGTACCTCTACTCGGCCTACACCTGAGGGTGACCTCGGCGCTACTTACCGCTGTTGTGATTGTTTGCCTGCCCTACCTCTTCCTTGACAGGGGTTGCCGCCTTACTCTTCAAGGCCTTCTTAGCCTCTTCGGCGTTGATCAATCCCTATGCCCTTATTAGGAATTCATGGTAGGTATGGGGCGGTCTCCGGTCGAGGTCTGTGCTATAGAGGATATCCTTCTTCATGCTCGACAGTGCCCCCATCAGGGCTACCTCGTCGGATATTCCCTCCGTGGCGGCGACCTATTCCCCAAACCGGGCTATCCAGTCTTTCAGGGACTCGTTAGGCCCCTAGTACACCCTCGACAGGTTTTATTTATGTGGGATGTACTTTTTGACACCTATGAACTGAGTCAGGAAGGCATTCTTCAAGTCATCCCAATTGGTGATGGAGTTCTGTTTCAAGGATCTGAACCATCTCCTGGCGAAATTAGAAAGGTGATTCCGTAATGCTCGGCACATGACCTCCTCGGGGTATCCATGCAGGACCATATGTCATGTGTAGACCTCCAGGTGGTCGTCCGGGTCACTCCTTCCGTCGTACAGCGGAATGGGGGGTGGTTTGTACCTATCTGGCAGCGGCACCCGAATAATGTTTTCTGTGAACGAGTGATCGTGGGATGTGTACATCTTGGCGTCGACATTGACTGCCTCGGTGACCGTTCCCACAACTTGTTCAAAGTTGTTTAATCGGCTCCCTATTTGTTTTTCAAGCCTGGGCATCTTCTCGGCCAGGGCTTTATTATCGGCCGTTAGCTCGTCCTCCCTGACGCGCTGGGCGTCTCGGTCACGCCGAGCATTTAACTTTCCCCTGAGGTCTCCTCCACGCGCAGACGAGGATTCCACGGGGACGGCCATGCGGACGAGGATTCCACGGGGACGGCGTTCCTCCTGTTAGCATCGACCCGGGGCCGAGGAGGCGCGCCTTGGGTATTCACAGCTTGGGTCATAGCCCTCTCCTGAGGCGCGCCCTGATTATTCATGGCTTGGGCCGCCGCCCTCTCCTGGGCTCTTCTCTTGGCCGCCCGCTGCCGGCTTCCCACAGACTTGTTCGACCTGGCTGGGCGGGGGCTGTTGGCCCCACTATCACCGACCCCCTCGATGTCACCACATTGGTCACTAATCACTTGGTTCCCAACGGCGGCATTCACCAGGTTCATTAGCACGTCCTCCAATGGGGGAATCGAGTTTTACTGTTGATCCCGCCCGGCGAAAGCTGTAACCATCCTTTCCATGACTGCAGCCAGTGTTTCGACCTGCTTCTGGAGATGGTCAATACGGTCTAGGGGATTCCTAGCAGACGGCAGGGGTGGAGTCGTTGAGGTTCCTCCAGCGGTTGGAGCCTTATCTTTCTAATTAGCCATCGTGCTGCGAGTGTTCTTTGGAGCCATGGTTGCTGTTTCTCACTAGATTTGATTTCTGGGTTCAGCTCGTCCTCCTTCTAGCGCCAATTGTTGACGGTGTTTTTCCATCAACGCGTGATTTACTCTCCCAAGACACTCTCGGTAACACTCACGATTTAAATAAGGACTAATGTTGAGAAATAATGTAAACGAGACAGAGATTTATAGTTGTTCGGTAAGAATTCTTTGCCTAATCCACTTGTGGATGCACTAATATCTTCTGGGATTACAAACTCTCTTGGAGTAATGAAATAGTGCGTGACCCTTTCGTGCATTTTCTTGGCTCTATTTATAGGCCTTTACATGCGATTATCCCTTCTCCGTTCCCAAGGAGGAAGCCATCTTCTATTCCTCGATTTACGGGCGGGGTAGGTGCGTTTTCATGATGGCACCCTCAGGAAATACGGCTGATCCCTCTCATTTGCCGCCTGATTTCCTAACTCCTGCAACAGTAGTTGGAACAATACTTCCTTCTCCGAGTTGACAAGACCGTTGATGGATTTGACTGGACGTGCTGTCTCGACATAATGGCCTCCAGAAGTCGAGTCATGGTGCTTGACTCATCTCGGCATGTATGGTCTCTCGACGTAAAGGGCACTTTAGCTATAGCTCTTCCCTCGATGCCAGCGATCGATGCTCAACGGGGAGTCCTTGGCGCCTGTCGTTCGAGAGAGTGGTCGACCCTAGACCATGGTGTAACATAAACTTATGAAATTTTCTCCAAATCCAAAACCCTAATTTTCCCCCATCAAAAATCTTATTTATGAAGAGAGAGGGAACGAGATGTGATAAGCGGTTAAATCTAAATTATTCCCATCAGTTTTCTGATGTTTCCTCGCTTTATTCTTGAGTGTTTTGTGTTTTATTTGTGATTTTGTGTTTTGTAGGTGTTCCAGAGGCTAAAAGAAGTTTGGAAGCTCAAAAGGGTATTTTGGAGAAGTCCTGGGAACCGAGGCTCGAGTAAATGGGCACCACGGCATTCTAGTGTATCAAAACAGTGCAAAAATCTAAGATCAGAGCGCCAGAGCACGGTGCCACTTCGAATTAGGTGGAAGAGCGACGACGCTGCCTTGGTTGCGCTGCAACGCGCTAGGCGGACATTTTCTATAGGGTTGCTGCCTTGTAACTGTAGAGGCACGGCCCTGGTGCAGTTATTCGCAATTTTTACTTTTAAATGGGCTTCGAACTTCCTTACTTTTGACCCAACTTTGAGAGCCTCTAAATAGGTCATTCTAGGGTTGAAACAATCACTTTTTGCTCAGTTTTTCTCATTCGTCTTAAGAGATGAAAAAGAAGAAGAAACTGAGAAAAGTCAAGTGGTAGCTCAAAGGAGGATTGTCTGCTTAGAGTTCTTAAACACCATTCTCGTTCTTCCTTTCCTTCTTTCTCTTGAACTCCAATGTCGTTAGCTTTGATTTTCTTTTCAATTATGTTAGGCTAGATTTTCCTTTTAGTTGAGGGTGAATTCAAAATCCTTGAAATGGATTTGTGATTGAATATTTTGATAAAAGTTTCCAACTTTCTATTAAGATTGTCTATGTTCGTCGAATTGCATTGTTTATGATTGTTTTCTTGTTTTATTTGGGTGGCTAACTAAATAGGACTTGAGAATTCTCTATTGTTAGATTAAGAATCTTGATCCGTAATTATCTTGATTTACTAATCACTAGAAACAAATTGTAGTCAATAATTGCAGGAGGCATTTGTTTGATTGCAAGTGGAACATAACCTAGGCTCATAATCTGAGCTTTTATGATTATTGCTTAGATCAACTTATCTTTCTTACCTTAATGTTTCAAATAGATTAAATCTAGAAAGCTTATTCTAGGTTGTTTGAGGGAAAGGAATTGAGTGAAGAGCTTATTTTGCTTAACGACAAACTAAGAAAAGATTTGGGTAATAGAGCTTGTTATTATCTACGGTTGATAGAGAAAGGGATTGAGTGAAGAGCTTATTTTGCTTAACGACAAACTAAGAAAAGATTTGAGTAATAGAGCTTGTTATTATCTACGGTTGATAGTTTTAATATGAAGGAGATAATATTACATGTTCATCATAATTCAATGTCATGTGGTGGAGAATAATTCTTTGACCGGTGTTTTTACCATTGTTATCTTCTTTAGTTAATTTCCATATTTGTTTTCTTTATTTCTTTTTAATTTTTGTTAATTTAATTTAATAATTCTAATCCATTTTATTTATATTTTCACTTTGCAAAATTAATAACTTATTAATTAAGACTAATCATATGTGAAAATGACTCTTACTTGCTACTGCACTCAATAACGCAATTTAAGTAGAGTTTTAATTTGAAAGTCCGCTAGGAAACCTATCACGGGGTTGGTGTTTGGAAGAAAAGAAAAGAGAGAAATAGAAGAGAGAAGGCGAGGGAAGAAGCTCTTGATGAATTTCTTGAAAAATGACTTTTCTCAAGTGTAGGTTTTTATATTGGAGTTTAATTTGAGTATAATTCTTGAGTTGAATTTGAGTTATAACTTGAGTTGAACTTGTAACTTGAGTTTGTGTTTGGTTGTGTACATTTGAGTTATAGTTTGAGATAAGAATCTTTTTGAGTTTGTGTTTGAGTGAGTCAAAACTCAAATTTGTATTTAGATAGTATTTTAATAAAAACTCAATGCTGATGAAAAATTTTAATATGGTATATGGGTCGGGTTTTATTCGTCTTTTCGTTATCAACGCATAGAAAAAAAATCATCTCAATCAGAATTAAAATGAAAAAGTTATAGCATTTTTAAAAATAGAAAAAATACTGTTCATTAATTTGAGTTCGAGTTTCTGAACTCGAGTTGAAGAGGAAACTTGAACTCAAGTTTTAGTCCTAAACTTGAGTTTGAACTCGAGTTTAAACTCGAGTTTAAACTTAAAAGAACATGAACTCGAATAAAGTTGTAACTCGAGTTACATTTTTTTGAGTTTTTAACTCAAAAGAACAAGAGTGTCTAGGGCCTCGTTCGTTTCGCTGATTCGAGTTTTGCTACATTAAAAAGCTCTCACAAATAATCACATCTAACTTTTTTACCACAGTAAAAAATTCTCACATAAAATTACATCTCAACTCGAATTCTAAACTCGAATCAGTGAAACGAACGAGGCCTCTCATGGCTATTAGAGTCGTTTAGGGCTGATTGGGTACTTGAGACACATGCAACGTGGTGCGATTTTCAAAACTTTTTGGATTATTTTTTCAGGACAGGTTGACCGATTAATGTTAAATGTTGTTGTAACCAGTCGACAGGTTGACCAATTTCAAATTGAGCGATTCAAATGGCATTGAAAAGATAGCGAAAAGATCTACAACTTTGTGTGAATCAGGATTTTCCTAATTCAAATCTTTTGAAGGACAAAAGGGCGTAAAAAGTAATATCATGTAAGTGGATGAATGACTTGGAAAGGAATAAAAACGTGGGATTTCATGATGTGTTTAAATCTTATGCTTACTATTCAGAAAAATTTTATAGAACTGTGGAAGTCTGTCTTGACTAGGAGCAATGCCCCTTTAATTCTGCGGTGATTGCTGGGCCTGTTGGTTCACCTATTGGCCTCTGATAGGACAATTCCTCTTGATATGCCCTAGCTCCCCCCAATGGTGGCATTTGAAGCTATAGGGTCCACTATTCCCACTTCCCGAAGAGCCACTGCTACCACTAGGCACTCCCTCACTACCTTGCCCTTGATCACGGCCTTTTTTGTTATTCCTTTGAGGTCTATAACATGTAATAAAACATCAAAATACAAGAATTTTATATCAAGTTTCATCATTTCTTCAATACACATTTTAGTCACGAAAATTCATATTAAATCCACATACTTGCTATCTAACATTCATACAAAACATGTAAATCAATTAAAATTCATATATCTTATAGCCTGAATAATAGACATGAACTTTCACATTATACGGTAAGCACCCGTCATCGTCATCTGTAACATAACTCAGCATACATATTAATTATAATAATTAATAATCATGGATTAATATTCTTTACACATCATCGATAATTAATGTTATCTTAATCAGAGTACTACAAGCTTTTAGTCACTCATGCGATAGCTGAAGTAACCTATTAAATTATCAAAATGTATAGGCATACCCTTAACAAAAATTGACACTACAAAGATATATTTTCAAAAAGTTGATTTTAATACAATATAAGACCAAATATGTGTAAAAAAGAATTATTTTTATCACTTCGGAAAAAAAAATTCAAAATCTTTTTACAATTTTATAAAGTATAAATATTGAAAGTGTGTGTGCATGAGTTGCAACTATTGAAATAAAATTGATAAACTGTGGACACATTCAATACAAGACCAAATTGAGAAAAGAAACATATATGATACTAGTCTTACTGTTTCTTCATGACTTCAACCTCTATTTGATCTTCACATAATTCTGGTTCTGAGAGGTTTCAAACTTCTCTTTACAATCTTGAGTTGATATGTAATTGAGATTTTTAAGCGTAAACAAACTCAAGATTAATCTGTTAATAATCTCACAATCACGTGTTTGTTATTCTTAAAATTAACATTAATTTAACCTTAGGACCAACTCTACAAGATTTTATCTTATTGTCTCAATCTCTTAATCCCCTAGCATTTGTTTCGAACTTAAATGACAGTACTCAATCAGACAATACCAATCTTTTTATCTTTATTGACAGCAACAGAAGCCAAATAGTCTATGATAATTCTCCTCAAGTCCCACATTTTTACAATAATATTCCACCATCAACAGTAGGTTTTATTGATCCCGTTATTCCTTCCCAACATCAATCCCATGTAAATAGTGTGTCTTTTAATAATGTTAATTATTTATACCGTGGAAAAGTTGTGAGTCCTTCCAAAACTTTAGCTCTAGCAGTTGTTATGTTTTATTGGCTTCACAGGTTTATACTTTTTCATAGAAACAAGCAAATCCATCATTGTGTCTTTTAAATCGTTTGTTCTGAGTTGATTATCGACGGTGTATGTATTAGGTCGTCTCACCAGTATTAGAGGTTTGGTCTCGGTCGACTGGCATTATCTAACGACTATAGTGGTTCTTATTAACGAGTTTTAGTCGCACTCGATTTTGTTTGTGCCGAGTAAGTATTTCCTTATTGGGTTTCGAATTCCTTTCTAACTTGTAGTCATTTGCAACTATTTACGTAATTTGTTAATTTAGTAATAAAATTTTCCCTTAAAAAATACGGTGTCTTTGGTTGTTCAAAAAAAAAAAAAAAAAAAAAAAACCTTCTGAAAAATTAAGAGTTTCATATCATTATTTCATATAATGAATAAATATTTGGTTTCTTTATTTTTTTTTAATTGATATTCCCTATTTTAAATTTTCTTCATTGGGTACTAATTACCGGGCTATTTATATGGAAAGGAAAAATATCTAAAAACACTCATTTGTTTTGTCAAAATACCACTTATATAAATGTCTAAAACACCCCATATATTTATAAAAATAAATCTAAAACATCCCTTAAAGTAATTAAATTTTTAAAAATGCCATTATTACCACAATCTATATTAAATGTTATTTTAGATGTAATTTAACTAAAAAATTAAAGAGAAAATTTTTAAAATGCTCAAATAAATATTCCAATCAAATAAATGCTTTAAAAATGCTTAAATTATTTTATGAGTTTTTCAATTTTTAAGATGAATTTTATTTAACATGTTGGTTCAATAATTTTTTAAACTGCATCTAATAAAGATTGAGAAGGGTAATTATGGTATTTTTAAAAATTTGATTGCTTCATAGGTATTTTAGGTCTGTTTTTATAAATCCAGGAGGTGTAAATTGGGTATTTACATAATAAGAGGAACAACAATGGTATTTTGGCATAACACATGAGGTATTTTAAGTATTATGCCTTACAAGAATGTTTAAATAGAGGACCTTGATTTGAAAATTGCTCTGTACATTTCCTCCTAAACTTGTAAGGTTTGACAACTTTACCCTAGACTTCAAATTTTGACAATTTGTTACTCCAACTTGCAAATGCTACAATGTGTCTTATTTTATCAATTTTGTTTATTCTTTTATATATATATATATATATATATTTATTTATTTATTTATTTAAGAGATTGACGTCCCTTTATGGACATCTGATAAAATTGGAATACTACAAGGAAAGATTAACGAAGCCACTGCAAAAGGATGACACGGACAAATCAAGAAATTATCCGGTCTGTTGCCCATAATAACCTGGCCGTATTCGCGGTTCTTCAGATAAACAGTTGAACTAAATCACCACAATAAAATCCCCCAGTTTCGGACAGGAAGATACACTAACATACCCGATTAAAGGAGTTCAATTCATCTCTCAAGTAAAGGATCCTTAAACTAGTACAATTCTCTACATGAGAAATATTTCTCACATGAATGGAGTTGCACACAATCATCAACTCACACCCTCTGCAATAAGACACAACCCAACCCAAAAAGGCAGAGAATCCCAAAATTCGCCCTCTAACTATATTTCATCTCAATTCTCAACAAGGCAAGAACAACAAAACGAAATGTCGCAGCTGGTCAAAATTGTCTTCACGGTTTTACCTCAAAATCATATCCTGAATGGCTGGTTTCCTGATCTGGATCTCTCCATCTTTGCCTCCTTCAACTTTGTTTTCTCGGTCGCGATTGCTTGGAAAGGATTTTGCCCCCCAAACTCATGCTTAGCCTGCCTTACCTTCTTTCTTTTTCCCCGGTCATATTCTTCATCCCTGTAAAAACAAATGGACGCATAACAGATATCTTGATTAGTTCTAACTTAAACAAATCCATCATTAGCTCATTTGTGAGAAATAAATTTAAACAATGGTAATATCTTGATTTTTTATTTATTTACTATTTGTCCAATTAAGGCAATGTTTAAATCAGAGGCTAGAGTCTAGTTACATATCAAAACGACATTTTCAAGCACCGTTCCTCCTTTTTTCTTTTTTTTTCTTTTTTTTTCTTTTTTTTTTTTTTGTGAAATGGGCCGTCCTTTTTAATACCTATAACATTAGCCGACTTTATGTCAACTACATTAACCCCGGTAATAGTTATTTATGAGGAAAAGATTTCTGAGAAATACGTAGTATTCATTGCTTCAAATCTTACTTGTGGCCAATAGGAAACCATGTCGCACAGAATTATACAAGTGGAAGAACTTTTTCATACATGAAAGCTCAATTTTCATAATAAGTTCAAATACGCTGAGGTTTTCATGTCCTTAAAGTACGTATGCTAAGTCTCAACCTTGGATATAATTAGCAATAAGGATTAAGAACATGAGACAATTCTAACTCACCACTCATCCGGTACATAACCGATGCTGACACTCTTCAAAGCATGAGATTTCACAGTCGCAGAAGGCAGTTCTATCCCATCCCAACGGGCAACTGCAACAGAAACACTTTAGTTAATAATTAAGCAACCCAGGATTAGGTAACTACTTCAAGGTAATTAGCAAAAAGGGGCCCCATCAAGTGAAGGAGAAAAAATCTCTAACCAACAGAATCCATGAACCCATTAATGCATCACATGCCCAACCCATCCGGATTTCCCGTTCATAAACTTCGAATTTTGCAAAGAAAAAGCTGCAGAAGAAAAAATCTAACAGCCCACGGTCCAAAACAAAAGGAAAGAAAAATAGTGTATATATCCAATTAATAAGGTAAATATCTGGTTTACAGATATCAACTTTCCCTGGGGCAACTGTGAACCACTCAATCATCTACAAACACGAATTACTGTGCAAGCGGCTAGCAAGCCATAGGAAAGGAGATAAAGAGACGCTGAGGTCGTTTGAGAAGCAGGTTCAAGTGTTTTGAACCAACAAAACTTTTTGAGGTTTGGTTCAAATCAATGATTTGATGTTTTGAACCAAGTTTATCCCTCCTTGTTTTCAATATTTTGAATCAAAACTTCAAAAGTTCAAACACATGTTTCAAAACTTCAAACTTCCACATTTTGAACCTATTTACCAAAAAGGGCCCTCTGTCAAATAATATGCTAGGAATTAGGATCAGCCAATATAACAAACACATTTTACAAGGAAGACCAGCCAAAATTGTTTAGTACATATATATATATATAATGGTGTGTGTTGTGCCGTGCATGTGTACACAATAAGAGATGGCTTTCAAAGGTACTGCATTTGCATCTGCACTTGGGAATGATGTGAAAGTGTTCTATGCAATGACTATTCAATGGAAAATAAGCCCAAGAGAAGAGAACATTCAAATTTCAAGATAAACCACTCACCGACTGTCTCCTCCACACCTCGCGTGGGCACATCCATCCAACCATTTTTCCTTTTGCAATCCTGGGGACTACCAGTTTCTCTAGCATTGAGATGGTTCATTGACGATGAGAAGCCAGAATGATTGTGCAATTGCACATCCGTTGCAAGAATAGAGCCATTTTGACCAATTCTTTCTTTAAATTCTGAATCTACAACATTTTTCAGTGAATCGCCATGAGAACTAACTCCATCTTTCTGTGCAGTACCAGTTGCTGGTACTCTTGATTTGGCTTCCTTTCTCTGAGAAATAGTTGAACTAGTTGAAATTTTTTGTGTCATCTCAGATGTAGATGGCCCAAACTCTGACGGGAAGCAATTGCTGGCCATCAAAAGCTCCTTTCTACGAGTTTTGGTATTCAAGGTCTTGTGTTTACTCCTTTTGTGCTTCTTTTTCTTTTGTAGAGCCAGGGATGCCCTTAAAAAGACACTTGAGCGAAAATTCATGCTTACAACCTGACGCCTTAAAATCTTCTTTTTCAATCTCTTGTGGGATTTGCAATCAAAATCTTCCACATGTAAAAATTCATTTGCAACAGTTGATGGCTCGGGTGACTTTATTGAATTCTGACTGCAGGAACTAGCCTTATCCACTGAATTTTCAGTGGCATTACCATTTGTCATGCTTCCAACCTGATAAGCAGAAATAAGAGTCAACATTTCACAATTGATTAGATGTTGACCAGAAAGATAGTTGACATGAATTAAGAGACTCGGAAAAATAAAATAAAAAAAGAGCATACGTGAATTTTTTCACAGTTTGGTTGTTCTGGTTGTTTACTCGAATCAATCTTCTCAGGTGGTAAAGCAATGGGCTCAGCAGAGTCCTAATAAGAGAGAGAGAGAGAGAGAGAGAGAGAGAGAGAGATAAATCAAGAAAAAGAAAAGTTGAAATCTAGAATGCTAAAGGGAAAAAAAAATGTAGTAAGATGCTCACAAGAGAAAAAAATTCACTTACCTCCTGGGACGTAATGTCAGTAATATTCTCAGCAGGAGCAGAGTTTTGGATTTCCTTTAGGTTGGGCGATGTGACAACTGATGCACACAACTTTTTAGTTGAACTTCCTTTCTCTTGGAGATCATTTATACTGGCAGCAGCAGTTGTTTCCGTGCCAGTTTCAAGCTTACGAGCATCATCCTTGTTGCTTGGTGGGCCAGAGGGCTTGAAGCATTGTGCTGGATTTTTATCAGGACAAGGAGGATTTTCTGATGAATCCTTTGAGAGTGATGCTGTCAATGATGGCTCAGACTTCGGCTGATCCAACTTTCCATTTGAAACGGGTATCCTTGGTGGAACAACATATGATGCATCTTTTTGTGCCACAGAAACAGAAGAGGCTACACCATTTGGTTTCACTTCAGTTGATCCATTTTGAACTGGTCTTTTTAAAGGTTGGTTATAAGGAGAAGTGTTTTTTCCGCATTCATTTACTTTGATACTCTCTTTCTGGAAGACATTCAAGGGTTTCTTAGAAGCAATATTACTTCTATCGCGTACATAAAACAACATGTAAGCCTTTTGTTCCAGGACTGTCTTCTCACTAACTTGCACAACCTGATACATCAGAAATGCATAAGATAGTTTGCCACATGCTGTATGACCATAACTAAAGAAACTTTTCCTTCATGATTTTCTATGGTTTTTAGCAAGCCTCCTACTGCTACGAGAAGTCAAATAAATAAATAAATTTCATTGCAGAGCTTTCAGCAGTAAAATAATAAGAAAATATATATATGTGTGTGTGTATAAACTAAAACTGTGTCCTAAACTAAACAAAATTAATACACTAATATTCCAAAACAACATACTAATATACTAAAACAATACTGCACATCCTAAAACCTGGTTGGTTCTCACTACCCATGCAACATATCAAATAGTATAGGGAAGAAAGTAAAAGGTACGACTAATAAAAAAAAAGGAAAGAAATCATATATAGAACTTAGAATTCAACCTACAAAATGTCAAAATCAATAAATTTACATTAGAAATTATCACCTCTAAAAAGAACAAAATCATGTTATTATTGATTAGGAAATCTTAAGCAATTATACATACCCGGCTATCGTCAAGGGAATACCACATGCCACTTGACGTCCGAACATAGCAGTAATAGTGGCCCGAATGGGTGCTCCAACCATAATGAACTAAAACCCCATAGAGAGTATATTTCAAATCTCCTGCCTGCTAAGCACAAGAAATTGACAGTACGTGAATACTACAGAAACCTTACACCTTTGTTAACAAAATAATAAAAGAACAGCAAAGAAAAGATATTACATGCACAGAGAGACTGAAAAAGAAGTGAAAATGTGGAACAGCATAACAGTATGCATAGACAAGTCTAAAAAGTATTGAATCTAAAATGTCTGCGCTAGGGTCACCCTACAATCCCTTATCTGATTCTTTTTTTTTTCTTTTTCCGAGTGATTCCTTGAAATGATATGGAATTTCTATAGCTCATATCACAACATCAATATTTCATCTAACTATTCCACTTCGAGGTTCAAGCTTGTAGGGCAGTTTCTTGGGAATAATAATTTTGAAAGAAAAACGAAATTAAGTTTTTCCTAGAATGAACACATTTATAGGAGTTTAAGAAAACCAAAGGAGAAACTGGCAGAAAAGTAAAATTGATCTTATTGTTCTTCTATGTTATATTTTCCCAACGTCCCTTTCATTTTTCAACCTACCTCCCTCATTTTGAATCACTCAGTTCATCTTTCTTTTATTTTTCGATATCATAGCAAAGACTCTGCTTACTTGTGTGCTCTTATTATTAACATTTCCGCTTCAAACTCATTCTTGAGCACAAGCAAAATAAAGAAACTTGCCAGAATTGGACATGGTCATAAAATATAGAAGAAAGTAAAGAGCAACAATTCGTAAGAGACTTCAAACACCAAATATTTGAATCTCATAATTAGAATTCAAATGCCCTATAAACTTTAAGAATATACCAAACAAACATACAAAACAAGGAAAAAATTTGTTTTCCAAAAATAAGATCAACTATAAATTTACTCACGTGGGAATCACTGACAAATGGTCCTAAATCTAAAGTTGGACCAAAAGTAACTTTCTTGTCGATCTTTTGACCAGGATCGTGTGCACGGAATCGTTTCAAATGGATGGTAAGAACATAAGGTGCCTTGTGAACTGTGAGCTGTTTGCGAGCCCTGACTTTCTGCTTGCATCGCTGGCACTGATATTGTCTTTCTCCTCCATCTAGTAGTTCCGCAGCAGTGAAGTTTAAAAGTGCTTTATGCAGGGAGTCTGCCTTGATTATTTCAAGACTTAAATCTAAGAATGGATCAAATTTATTGGAGCAAAAGGAGCACTGCAAGCATTTGACCTGAAGAACTAACATACAACCATTACATATCCACAATTGAAAAATAAATAAATAAATAAGTTAAAACAAAAGTGGATCAAAAACTTCTCAAGCTTTATAGATTTAAAACCAGACTTCCAAAGACTAAACTAGTAGTCTAGTTCCATGACGAAGCCAATACAAACTACAAGAAATCCAGCTAGCATGTAACAAAAGACTACCTGACTTCTAAGGCTACCACCAAAGATCTTGTGGACCAAACTCTTCTCGTAGGCACTAGGAGATTCACTAGGGACTCCAGAAGGTAAGCAACATTTATGCATGGATTCCAGCAAGTTTACCATGTATTCGTGTGCATCCTCCTGTCTAGCATTACGGAAATTTCGAGATATGCCTGTTTGGGCAGTCAAGTGAACAAAATCTGAACAATATAAACTATGAAACAGTCCGGTTGTGAATGCAAAACGTAATAATCAGTGATCTTCTTGCCTGCTGGAGATGGTGTCCATTTACTCCCTCTAACCATCCATTCTATCTACAGCTTAGAATAGAAGAGAGGTCATAAAAACCCAAACACCAAAATGGTAAGTTACAACAACAAAATAAAATAAAAAGGATACATCTCAAGTTCGACACAAGATCCTTAGGAGCTAAACTTCTTCCAGTTGATTGCAGAGCACGACTAACATGTTTCTGGATGGCACATAAAGCGCAAAATCCAGCAACATGGCCTTCACAAATAAACAAACGGAATTAGACAATGAAAATAAATTTAAGAATTCTCACACGCACATACATCCAAACACCTAATCAAAAGGACAACTGCCATAACATTTTTAAAGTGAAATTAAAAGAATTACTTTAACTCACAAAATTCAGATCAATGATCTAACATTAATTTGTCTCATTATGGGTGGGTTACGGCTTCCTTCATAAGATCTATGATCTATCAACTTAAATGGCTTCAAACATTTTCACCTTTAACTGAGAAATTAAATCATAAATCCCAAAATTCAGAAGCCAAAATAAATTCCCAATACTTGAAATGAAACCACTTCACATGATTTCCCTGACATTCTTCAAGAGTTCTGCCACATAAATATTTTGAGCAGGAAAAAATGTATGCACATACAAATGTGAATGCGTTAATTTAGTGTCCGCTCGAAAGAAGAAGAGCATTCAATGGAGGAGATGTCACTCACAAGAATTCTGATGCTTGCCACTTTGCAGGTATGCTGCTAAAGGCTCGGTGTATGTGAGACATTGCAGTACCGAGTTGAGAAAACAAGTGTTCCCCAGATTTTCTAAACCAGCACCCTGAAAATATTCATTCCATCCGTATATTTAAACTGCAATATATAATTCTTCCAGGCCTAGCGAGGCGGAAAAAACAGAAATTGTAATAATTAGCAGCTTTCTGCAAATGATTGTAGTTGTAACCAGTGATGGGGCTTGAAATTAACCGTAATATAAACAGGTAAGCAGGTTTTGTACTCTACTGAAGAAAAAAGATTTCCAAATGCTGCAAATGACATTTATTAGAAATGTATGTGAGGATATAGCAACGGCAACCGCAGAACAATTCTGGCAAGAAGAAGAGGCACGGCGGCATTTTGAGGGTTTTTCTGATTTTTTGTGTAAAATATGCTATTAATTCCATAGCCGAATGAGGCATAACGGGTATTGAACCCACATCTTGTTGAGCTGCTCCAGCAAGTACCCCTTTATGCAATTAATTACTATTCTCTCCCAAAAAAAGGAGACAAGAAAAAAGGGAGAAAAACCCGAATAAAAACAAGAAACACCCAAAAAATCCAAATAAAAGATTTGTTGAAAGCCAAAATAGGGTCTTGGAGACATCTAAAACACAAACCCAGTTGCAAAGACTTTGGAAAACACACCAAAAGCTTCAAATAAAACTGATAATTAGTCAGCTTTTAAACACGATGATAAACCCAAAAACCAAAACCAAAACGAAAAGAATAATTATGGAACTCCTCAAAAATCCACTAAACAACTTGCAATCCGCCAAAAGGAAACCCTGAAAATATACATTCCATCCATACAGTTAAACTGCTTTACAACTTCTTCCGGAACCAAACAGGGGAAAACACTGAAATAGTAGAAAATAGCGGCTTTCTGAAAATAATAATAACAATTAACAAGGGTTTGAAACTAGTTGTAATAAATAGCAAGTTTAGCACTCTACCGAAGAAGAAAAAAATTGAAAATTACAGCAAATGACACTTATTAGATACGTAGAAGAGGAAATAGCAACATCGACCGCGGGACAGTTCTGAGGAGGGGAAAAGGTGCGGCATTTCAAGGATTCTGAATTTTGTGTAAAGTTTATGCTCCTAATATTTATTCCCCCTCCCAAATTGTGCCATTTTTCTCATTCTCCCAAACTAAGTACTTCTGGAACTTAAAAGCCTAAAACACATATGGCATGGCATGTGTTTTGCGTAGTTTTCTCAAGAAAATTACCATTAAAGCAGTCAGAAACCGATTAAAAGCAACAAACACAGACAAAGGGAAAAAAAAAAACACTGAAAAACTTTAGTTGAAAGCCAAAATAAGGCCTTGAAAACAAACAAACCCATAAGCATAAAATTTGGAAAATCACACTAAAAGCTTCCAATAATGCTGATAATTTAGGAAACCAATTCAGCTTTAAAAGAACATGTTAGCATTCTTAAAATCTGCAAATTTTCCGGTTGTTATTAGATGCACGACAACCAAGCTAAATACTCTATGAAACAATCAGAAACCCGAAAACCAAAACCGAAACCGAAAGGAAAACGAAGAGAAAAGTAAATTTACGAAACTCCTCATAAAGCCAACTTACAATCCTCCGAAAGGTAATCCCGAAACTGAGCTCCGGATCCAATCCGCTCTCCGAACCCTCAGAACCCGCAACTTTCTTCCCACCATACCCCGATTGACCCGCACCGAACCCTGCCCGGCCCGAATCCGATCTAGTACCAGGGTTTAGCGTCTCGATATGAAAATCGCCGCCATTACTGAAGCCCTTCGGCTTCCTCGCCGGATGAAACTCGACCCTCCTCTGGAAAAGAGAAGAAGATCCGCTCATCGCGTCGGCCACGGAAAACCCCTTCGAAGAGGCTTTTTGCTCCGCGAGGAGTACCAAACTCTCCGCCATTTTCTAAAGCTCTGGCTATGGCGATTTTTCTCCTCTCTAGCTCTCCGATTGATTACCAAGAATCTCTGTAGTTTTACCGTTTTGGGAGTGTATAGAAATTAGGGTTTTTTGTATCAGAAGAAGAAGAAGCAGAGCTCGTTTTGCGGCTTCTGCGAAAGAGAGAGAGTGACGAAGAAACGGAGACGACTATTAAACCCTAACGAAGTGTTTTGCTGGACGGTTACGGTAGGCTTGTCCGTATTGTATTATCTCCCACCAGTTGGCTGAGACCGACCAGCGAGGAAGTGGATATTCGCTGTGGTTTGGTTGGTAACAATGACCAATGGAAAATTTCCGCGTAGGAAAAGAAGAGGTTGTTGAATAGGTGAAGTTACGAAAATGTTCGATGAAGGTTCACGTTCAAATTATGATTTTTAATTTTATTATATTATTTTTTTTATAAAAAATTTAAATTTTAAATTTTATAATTAAAAATCATGATTTGCATACATAAATTAAACAGGTCTACAGTGTTTTTTTTTTATAGAAATTTAAATTCAATTTTTTTACTACAGAAAATTTAAATTGTGATTTGAGTTGTTAGTAAAATAATAAGAATGATAAATTTAACATTTTACATCTTAAAAAATAACCTAAAAGTACTAAAAAATAATTTTTTAAAACTTTAATGCACCAATTTAAAATTATTAAAAATACATGATATTAAAAGACAATTATGTTAAAATACAAATACCAATATGAAATTTTCTCAAAAACATACCCTTTATTGGTGGTTACTAATTGCTTTCTTTACGAAAGCTATTAATTGCTTTTGTCTTATAATCAGTTATTTATTTGTTATTATTCTTTTATTATTTACTAGTTTAACTATGCGATGTATGTATGGAGTTGTAATTAAAATTTTAATAATAGAATACAAAAAATAAAATAGAAAAAAAAATTTATTAAGAAATTTAAAATGAATATATAAATAGTAATATATGATTAAATTGAGAAAGTATTTTAAATTATAAGATAACAAAATAAAAATTTAAGCATAAACAAGGAGATTATTCTGATGAGAAAGTTTAGATTTGAGATTTAAAAAATCTAAGAGAAAGAAGGAAAGTAAAAGAGGAACGAAAAAAAAAATTAGGAGAATATTAGTGTAAGTAATTATAGTAGACAAATAGTGCCAATAAGAAAATTAAAAAAAAGTGAAAGCGGAAAGAAAACTTGCCATAAGAGATATTTGTGTAAATGAAGTTTAAAAAGAAACAAAATAAGAGTTAAAAAATGGAGTTAGAAAGAAATGAAAAGGATTAAAAAAGTGAGAGGGGCAAAGTGAAAGTAAGAAAATAAATGAAGGGTAAAGCACCACACGGTGCATATTAGATGACGAATGGTGAATAGTATGCCTTAAAAGTTGTTTACACATAAAAAAAATGAAAGAAATGAAAAAGATTGAAAAAATGAGAGGGGCAAAGTGAAGTAAGAAAACAAATAAATGACAGAGTAAGAAAACAAATGAAGGGCAGAGCACCAAACGGTGCGTATGGGACGACGAATGGTGAATAGTATGCCTTAAAAACTATTTGCACGTATTAAATTATAATTGGCAAAAGAATTATTTGCACAAATAAATTTTTAAAATGATATTACTATGTTTAGACCACATGTAGCATGAGTAAAGTATAATGAGTAAGGGTTTTATGAGGGGTTAAATAGTAAAAGAAACAAATAGATCCATAAAAAAATGATTTGGACTGGTGACACATTTTGAATTTTTATTTCAGATACGTTTTTCTTCCTAGAAAACTATTGAACTTTCTCTTAAAATGCATGAGTCTAGATGTTAGTCCATTACTCTTGATTAATATCCTATTAAGGATATTAATCAAGAGTAATGAGTAAAAATTCAGACACATACACTATAAGGGAGTATTTGTTTTATTTTTCCCTTTTTCCTTAAACTTTTTTTATTACTTTTTCATTTTGAAATACTTACATACCATTATTGTATTAGATTCATTTTGAAATAGATAGTTTATTAATTAAAGAGTCAAAACTGTATATTTCATTAACTAAATAAAATTTTGATTTAGTTCTACAGTTCAAAAAAAAAAATCCAAAAGCATAGAGACACATACCCACGCACACAAACAACTCGATACCCATAGAAGGAAGATATAGTGAAATGAAAAAATAATATGATACACAAATAATCATAATTGAAGTCATAATTGATCATAATTAAAGAGACTATTTTGGTAAAGATTGTTGAGATTGAGGCTCTGTTTGATAACGTTTTTGTTTTTTTATTTTTTTAAACAAGAAAGAAACAACATTTTTTTTTTTAGTTTTTGTTTTTCATTTTTTTAAACAAAAAACATGTTTGGTAACCTCCATTTATTTTCTATTTTTAAAACAAAAACAAAAAACGTGTTTGGTAACCATAATTTTATTATATATTTTTTAAAACAAAGCAAAAATTCCACTTATATTTGATGTTGAGATCGGAACAACGAGATGGAATTAATGTCGAGATCGGACTGACGTGTTGGGCCCAATATTAGAATCGAACGATTTGTCATGCACGATGTCGGGATTAGACCAACGTATCGGCCTTGGTATCGGAATCAGACCAACATATTCGACCCGGTGTTGGATGAGACCACAGTCACTTGGTTATTAATTGACTCCTCTTCTAAATTTAATTCTTCATGTACATCAAAAAGAGTGTCTTCACTTGTATTCATTCGTATAAAATTGTGAACTGCACAATAAGCAATGACAATATACCGTTGTATGCTCAAATCTTAAGGAGGCATTTGCTTCAGAAATGGAAAACGAGCCTTCAACACTCTGAAACACTCAATGACATTTCTCTTTGAGTAATGCCGATAATTGAAAAGTTATTTTGGGCTTCTAGTTGACTTCGACTCTTTCTGTATTGATTCAAATGATATCTCTCCCTGCGATATGGTGAAAGATATTCGGACATGTTTGTATATACAGAATCAACAAAATAATACTTTCCTAATTCAGTAATAATTTATGTTAGAGTTTTAATTTGTAATTTACACTTATGGATTGTTTGGTTGCTAGATTCATTTCATGATTCGAATCATGGTTCATGGTTCGCTACAGTATTTTTTCTTACAAAAAAACACACGTAAATTAATAATGATTTTAAATTATGATTATGAATCCATCAATCAAACGTCTACTATGATTTAAGATAGAAACAAAAGACATATGTACACTTACCATGCGGTGGCATTGGAAATTTATTCTCTTCTTTTGAAAGCGTTTCAAAAAACCCGCCGCTCATTTGCCATTCCTTCCCATCGGGCCATAACATATATAAATCGTATGTCAAATGAGCATGCGCACATCATATTTTGAGTTGGTTGTACTTTCTTCCACGATATGAAATTTGATCTTCGGTTGGAAAATGTGCTGCAACATGAATTCTATCTATAACTCCAATGCAATTCTACAAATATAAAATTTACATAAACACTAGGAGCACATAAAAAAATTATAAGTTATAATTTGGCGGAGTCAGTGGTCGGCCGCCGGTTGCTGGAGCTGGCCATTGTGCACTTGACTATAGGGAGAAGAAGAGATGGGCGGAAAGGAGGCTTAGGGGTATTTTTGAGTTTTTAATACTATTTAAAACTTAAAATATCAAATTATGCTATAATCTATTATCTTAAAAAAAATATATGTTATAATTTAGCCCGTTTGGTTCATGAATTAGAATCATGAGATTATAATCATTTTCGATTTACGTGTATTTTTTGTGAGAGAAAATACTGTAGCTAACCATAAACTATGATTCGAATCAGAGAACGAATCCTCCAACCAAACAAGCTCACATCTAAATAAATATACTATTTCTTTCCTTCTTCTTCTTTTTTTATGGAAAAAAGTTGGGCTATTTACAAGAACGTCTTCTCTGAACACCTTGAATCTAAAAATATCTATTATTTTCTTTATTTACAAAACTATCTATTATCATACATATAAAGACTTTTATATCCTTATAAAATGAAAACGTAAAAAAAATGAAAGTACTGAAATGGAAACTTAATAAAATAAAACCTGAATATAAAATATTGAAATTTTAGATAGGTTTTATTATTTCATTTAAATAATTTTTTAAGAAAGGGAAAGTTTCTTTAAGAAACAAATAAATACAGATACCATTAAAAAAAAGCTACTAAACAACCATCTACACGTTTTAAAAGCATCCTACAACAGGACAAAAAATTTTTTTTAAAAAAAAAACCCTAAAAATCAAAAGACAGCTAAAAACCTCCTTAAAAAGCTCATGCACCTTTCATTAATTATGAAAAAGAACAAATATCAAGTTTCTGAGTAATATGAAAGAATGAATACACCAAAAGGAAAGTTACAATCTGTCAAATAATTTTCACTATAAAAATGAAAATCGAGATTATAATACAGAAAAGACACAATACTAACGAGTAAGGATGGCAATTTATGGTAGTGAATCGTGTTTGTGTCAACCTATTTATTAATCATGTCAGAAAATATTAATTTAAACACGACATGTTTATTAAACGTGTCAGAAATGTCAACTCAAACACGACTCATTTATTAATCGTGTTAATCGTGTCAACCCATATAATTTATTTAAATTAATATATTGAATATATAACTAATATAATAATGACTTATTTAACATGATCAAGACAGATTTAACATGTTTATTAGTCAATTTATCTTTTTCTTTAAAAAAATAAATGAATTTTACCTACAAATATTAAAATTCACATTATTTGTATTTAATATGTCATATAAACTTTTATGTTATATCACATATCATTAGATTGTAGATGACACATATAGTTAGTCGTGTCAATTCGTGTTAAGAGGTCAACCATAACCTAACCCATTTATTAATCGTGTCAATCTGGTTATGACCAAAACTCATTTATAGGAAACCTAAACCCGCTAAATTTATATGGGTTTCAAGTTGTGTCGCTATCTAAATTATCTGTCCTACTAACGAGTATGCCTAAGCCAATAAAGATAAAAAATATATATTAAAAAAAGAAAAAAGGAAGATATTATTATGAAACAATTTATAATACAGGAGAAAGACGATAATGTACTCATCAATAAGCATTTTCATTATTTCAATAGTGATATCATTATAATACGAATTGAATATAAAGTTTGCAAAAAATCTAAAACAATCAACACGAACCAATATATGAACTCATAAAAAAATTGTTTTATTATTATAATGATGATATCATTATTATAAGAATGAATATAAAATTTGCAATAAAGAAACATGAAAATGCACCCATCAATAAGTATTTTTATTATTTTGTTGGTGATATTATTATAAAGCAGACTGAATATAAAGTTTACAAGAAATTTCAGACAATCAACGTGCACGAATACATGAACTCATAAAAAGTTGTTTTATTATTGTAATGATGATATTATAACCAAAATGACATGACAGTTTGCAATAAAAACTAAAACTGCATAACAGTTTGCAATAAAAACCACAAACACCCAGCAAATCCTAAAACTAAAAATGTTAACCAATCATTATCGTAGTGATATATCATTATGAAACAAAATATACATAATGCAGGAATATTAACAGCATTAGTTAACAAACCAAACAAAACCCGATAACAAAACCAGAAAATCCTAAAATAAACTTTAACCAATCTTCCGTAATCAAAGGGACGTAATTGAAAATAACCAAAAGAAAAAACAAAACTAATGGAACATCACCTCTTGCAACGATCAACCACACAGCAATCAACTACTGAAAAACAAACGAAATTACAAACAATTGCACAACTATCCTTCCAGCAAAACCCACGTGCAAAACCGAAATGCAGAAAACCAAATACAAGAATAAACAAAATGCAAGGAGGTTTCTTTTCCAAAAAAAAAAAAAGGGGAAGACGGAAATCATGATTTGAAGTCAACGTATATACACAAAAACAGTTGACGCCAAAATGGAAAGTCGAATCATTATTATAAACAGAAAATATAAATTATAATTATCAGGAAAATTATTCAGGCAAACAAAAACACACGCCATATATAGAACATGCCTATAATAAATTGAGAGGGCAAATCTGGCATAATATATGCCTTATTAAGAAGGAAAATACATTTTTCGTATTATTTTATAATAGTGGACATTTTTATATCAGGGCTCTTCATAGTGAACAATTTGTGTAATTACTTCTAAAATGTTTCTTTCAATTGGCACAAGTGTTGTGACATTGGGCCCTTAAATTCACTATTTGCGACTCAACTGCATATGTTAATGACACATTTTTGGGAGATTGTAGCAAATAATAAATCTTTAAAATCAAATTAAGGCCCAGTTTGGTATTGATTTTTAGAGGTCAAAAGCAATTATTTAACCATCCAAAGCAGTTAACTGTGTTTGGTAAACTTCATAAAAATAGATTTTGGAAGAATTTTTGAAGAATTTGAAGCTAAAATTAGAATCAGTTGAAAGGGAGCTTTAGATTTTAACTTGTGCGGGAATCACCTGCTGTCCATTAATGAAAATTTCCTATTACCCAATATACCCCTGGTGAATTATGAAATTCACCATCTTACCCATCGTTTTTCAAACTCATCAATTTCTCTCTCTCACCCATTCTCTTTTGTGCTCTCCGAAACCCTAGAATCCCCAATCCCAACCACTCCGACATCGAGCACCTCTTGCACTCTCTTCTTCGCCACTCTGATTCATCCCCTCTCTCCATTGACCTTTCCTTCGACCGCCTTCTTGATTCCTCCGCCTCTGACTCCGATCAGACGCTCCTCATCGATCGCGTCCTCTAATTGGGCTCGGCTCTTCTCGAGGCTGCCAAGCGCTCCGCCAAGAAGCGCGCCTCCAAGCACAATTCCCTCGCCTGGGCTCTCCCTCCTAACATCACTATCATAGTACGTTTTTAGGCCTTTTGATTTTTTTTTTTGTTTTTTGTTTATTTTCGGAAAGTTCAATTTTGGGGTAAATCAAGCCACTTAGGTTGATTGCTTGAGTTTGATTTATCCCATTGTATGTTTTCGAAGACTAGCAGACTTCATTTATATTTATTCGATCATCAGAACTGAATTTTGCTCCTATTCTCTCTTAACAACTGCATTGAATTGAATTTGTTGGAAGTTAAAGTAATAGAAGTTGAGTAAAGGCTGAAACTTAAGAAAGTTAAAAGTCAGAATTTGTTTGATTGTTCAAAATTACTATTGTGATTTTTGGTTGATATTTATGAAAATTGCTTTTGAGCATTCTGAGCACCGCAATCCTCCAACTGAGCGTGTTTTCAAGCTTATTGATGAAATATCAGGACTTACACTGACTGAAGTTGCTGAGCTAGGTGCCATTTTGATGTAAAAAAAGGGGCATGACGGAACCACCAGGTGTCAGAGTTATGAAACCAGGAGCTGCTTGCTTAGCTGGAATGGCGTTGGCAACGAAAGCAGCAATTGCAGCCAAGGAGGAGAAGAAACTTGAAAAGACCGTCTTCGAATTGAAATTGGAATCATACGAGGCAGCTTCGAAAATTAAACTTATCAAGGAGGTCAGGAGCTGCACTAACTTAGGCCTTAAGGAAGCAAAGGACTTAATAGAGAAGACACCATCAATCTTAGGGTGCGTTTGGTATACAGTAATCTTAAGGATGAGAATGGGAATCTTGAAGATTTCCATATTTGGTACAAGAATTATAATTTTTAAATTCCTGAAAAAGTGAATCCTATGGAATTCACTTTACCCCATTTTGGGGTAATCTGAATAACACCCAAGAGGGTGTTATTCACATTCCCTGGAATCACAAAACCATAGCAATCTGACCAACACAGCTCCACTATCACCGTCGCCACTGCCGCAACCCTGACCTTGCAGATCTATTCCCCATCCTCGGCCGTTTGCCGCCATCTACCGCTGTCTGCTGCCTCCCGTCATCGTCCAAGCTCCCCCACCATCGCACTCCCTCCTCTATTTCAAGCCTCAATCAATCTCAGGCACTCCCCCACCGTTGCAAGCTCCCCCACCGTCGCACTCCCCCACCGTTACAAGCTCCCTCACCGTCGCACTCCCCTACCGTCACAAGCTCCCCCACCGAGTCAACCACCTAGTCGTCAGCGCCGCCCTCTGCTTCTCCGACGACGATCCGGACGACGATAAGGCCACCATCGTCTGGGTAAGGTACTCTGACACTCGACTGGCTTGGGCCAGGCTGACGTTCACAGCGATAGGGTGCGGCGGGGGGAAGAGTGTGAAGAAAATGAAGGGAGACAAAGGGAGAAAAAGAGCATTTTTTTTCATTTTAAAAATTTTCTGTTTTAAAATTTAAGAAATTCTTTATTTATCAATTTATTTATTTTCTATTTTTAATTCTTTTTAAAAATTTGTTTTTAAATTTTGTATATACTCCCTTCGTTTTTAAATCTCTATTAGGCTAAGATTTTCCTTAAAATAGATTATTAAAATAATAATTATTTAGATTAATAAGGTCCAATTAATTTTAAAATACTCAAAATTATTGATTTTTTTATTAAAAGTAAAAATACATTACATTACCATGCACAACCAAACTCAATAATTAAACATTCCTAGAAATCTGAGAAAAGATTCCTTCATGCAACCAAACATGATAATATACATTTTCTAGAAATCATATTACCTACTATCACTTTCCCAGAAATATAATTACTGTTGATTACTGCATGCCAAATGCTCTCTTAAAAAAAGGACTGTCGAAGGAGGAAGGAGAGCAAATAGTAGAAAAGCAGAACCGCTCAGGGCCAAAGTTGTTCTAGAATGAGAGCAAAGCAAAGTTTTGCCTTAGATATCCGAGCCAAAGGTGTTCTAGAATGAGAGCCTTGGATGTTGTTCCCCCTTTTTTGGTATTTGCCAAAATTTAATTAAGATTTCTAGACATATCTGCCTCTTTGAAATTACCTTCCCTTGATTCAAATGAAACTACAAATCTCAGATTTTTGCAATAGAGTTTTAGTTATGTTCACTCACTGAGTTGACATTTTGTGATCAAGAATACCATAGAGGTGGAAACTTTTTGCACTTCTCTGCTCCTTTTTGACAAAATGAACTAGGAATATATTTTCTGTGGTTTTTTTTATGTAATTTTTCAAATTTTTATCATTGTTGTCTTTGTATATTGTCAAGAAATTCGTATGAATAAAGTAATTTTCCAATTTTTATGCTTTGATGATTCTCAAATTCCTGTTATGGTGTTGCTGATGTTAATATTCCAACTGCTTTTCTATTCATTTATACACTGCAGCTTGCCATGATTTTTTTTTTTTTGAGTTCAGTTGTTTTTTCTGTATTTTGGATTAAGTTTGATAATTAAATCAGGCACAAGAAAACAAATAAATGGGAAATTACTCTCATTGCGTTCATTGGCGGCGGCTTGTAGTCGTAGCTCTATGGACAAGAGCTTTCATATATCATGTTATGCCTAATTAAAGTGGTATTTGTTGTTACTTGTTTGCAGTTATGGTATTAGTGTTGCCTGAAAACTGAGAGAGAGCATTTATGGTCCTCTAGGTTGACCTCCTCCTAAAGCTTGTTCTTTCTGTGTTTATTAAAAAAATAAAAAATAAATCATGTGTGTATTTTGAAATAATATTTTTATTTGCTCATTTTTCTTGTGTTATGTGGTAAAATAGTTATTCCTTTCTAATCACGTGTTTTTATATTCAAGTAAAATAATGTGTGTTGATTGTTCTTTATTTGTGGTTCTGTAATTAATTATCATTTGGTTTAGCTCGTTTCTTAGCATGAAATTTCTCAACAAATTTATCATATTTTCTTGCAGATTTTTTAGAAGAACCCCACAAAAATTGATAATTATGGTATTTGGCTGCGTTATCATAGCCGAACTGGGTACCATAATATGTACAAGGAGTTCTGTGACACCACTCTAAATGGTGCCGTGGAGCAGATGTACAACGAAATGGCTTCTCGCCATCGAGTCAGGTTCCTATGCAGTCAGATTATCAAGGCTGCAACTGTCCCTGCCAAGCTTTGCAAGAGAGAGAGCACAAAACAATTCCACAACTCAAAGATAAGTTTCCATTAGTGTACAAGAAGGTTAGGCCACCAACTAGGAAGCTGAAGACCACATACAACGCATCAAGGCCCAACTTGTTTATGTAACTTGGTCATTTGACGATCAAACATTTAACTTGTTTATGGAATGTACATTTTTATTCAACAAATTAATTACTCACCAATGTTTCTTTTAGTTGTAATTATATTGTGAATGAAGAAATGAAAAAAAAAAAACAAGAATTAATTATCATTAATTTATTGTTAAAAAACTCAAAACCATACCATTATGTTTTTTTTAAAGTTAAACAAGTATTTTTAAATACAAAAAATAATTATATATATTTAATTTCATACCATGTCTATTTTGGTCATTTTACATACCCACATCAATTCAACATCAAAATTTACCAAACGCTATTACACTGATTTTGAAATCAGCACAGCTACTATAATTACAATTTACCAAATACTCAGCTACTTCTTGTAACAACTACTTCTTCCTTCAGCCCAGCTAAAAGTAATTTTTTTAAAATCCACAGCACTACCAAACTAAGCCTAAGTAAATATGTAACATCTAGTTAAATTAATTAAGATTAATTAATTAAATTTCATGGTTAGTGTTAATTAATTTGAGATTAGTAAAAGATTATCATGTATAATTATCACGTAAATGACATTTCTCTTTAAAAATGATTGTTTTAAAATTAACATTGCTGTCTCTCGAACAGTTTTAAGTGTTGGTAACTAATTTTTAAGAACATGAATAATGAGTCAGTCCGTACTCTATTTAATTTAAACTTTAAAGTCTAATTATCAAATTTATCTAAAAAGTTTAAGCTCATTTTTTCTTTTTTCTTTTCTTTTTCTTTCTTTTTGTCCTTTTTCTCTCCTCTCTCTCCCACGTTAACACTCACTCTCTCCATGCGGCCACCTACCACCGATGAGATTCTGGTGTCGTTTCGCGACACCGCCCATACCATCGGAAAGCTCTCGATGAGCTGGACTCGTTGACATGCCGCACGACCTACATCTCTGCCGGAAACAGCCGCAATCGCCGACGAAATGTCTAAAAACTACCGAAACTTCTCGTCGTCGTAACTTTGCCGTCCGACCTCTGATCGGAGTGATTCCAGTTCCTATGGACTCAACTCAACAAGACAAAAAAAAACCATACCGTCTCACCCGTCGATTCTCGCTGGAGCACCGTCGCCGGAGCCGCCCATTTTGGCCGCCGCGCCTCCTCTCCGTTGTGCACTATTCCAGTCACCGTTTTTGACACCGCCGGTGCCATTGGACTCAGAGGACGATGTAAAGTAATAAGCAACCCTCAGCTGCCCAAATTTGCCACGTTTTCCAGAGATCAGAGCTCACCGCTGCCGCCGTTTGGTTGGAGGGTGGTTTCGATGATCCAACCGTTGAATCGTCATGCTTTTGGTGCCTAAATTTTCAGAAGATCATGGGTAATGAAAGCCCTCAACCAATTTTGAGTTTCCATAGTCGGAGAATCGAGAACCAGTCACCGAAATTCTTTGAAGTTGGCTGTCCCGATCTGTGTAGTTAGAGTCAGAATTTTGTGAGATTGACTGCACCATTGAACTTAAAAGGGTCAATTTAGGGGGGGTAGTGTTTGAAAATAATGGCATCGAGTGCGCAGCGGAATTTAAAAAATTTAATCAACGTCAAAGCCAACCAAGAACATGTTCATGATGCTATATAACATAAATACTAAAGATCAAAGATCATGGTCAATTGAGACTCAGCATCGATGTCGGCCCCATTGGTCTACACTTCAGCCAAATAGCCCATCACCTTCAGCATATGTTCCTTTATGGAAGACCCAGCCTTCTGTCTGCAGTTAATGAGGTTACTTAGGGCTTCCCGACGTTTTTCAGCGGCTTGGCCACCGAACATGTCCTCAAGATTATCCATAATCTGACGAGTAGTTATGTAATCTTCATGTTGTGCTTGTAGCACAGTGGACATGCTCACCATCATATAATAGTGAGCCATATCGTCAGAGTTCTTCCAACGTTGATACGCTATGAAAACCTCATTAGGAGCATCAGCAGGTGGCTCCGGAGGACAAGGTGTATTCAGTACGAAATTTAGTTTCTCAAAGGTTAAGACGATCTTTAGGTTCCTTTTCCAATCGGTAAAATTCTCGCCAGTTAAATTGTGTTTATTAAGTATTGATGATAATGCGCTAGAAGACATTTTGATCTACAATAAACATTCATATATCTAGTATAAGCAAACTTGCATAAATATTTAGTAATCAAACATATATACATGTTATAATGCAACAAATATGTTTGTGTGTCAAAACCTTGAAAAAATCACAACCTCACAACGATAATTCCCAACTCAAAATTTTGTAAGTCTCCTAGGGGAGATCATGCAAAATTTAATTGGGAACACGGATCCCCTCCGATCAATATATATCATCCGGATCAATCTCTGTCCAGCATATATTGATAATCGTTTTCTTTAGCCATTAATTTAATTAGCAGAGCTTCTATGGGAGATTAATAATTAAATTAATCTTGAGTGTATAACCATCGTTTGAACTATTTGATCCATAATTTATAATTGTCACCTAGGGGTGTACAGCCATAAAATATGCTCAAATAAATTATCCTTTCGGAGATCCACACTAGTACATAATGAATCCCTTCCCAGGGGTCGGTATCACCATGTGTCACCTGCGGACCAACGATGGAGGCCATGGGTCTTTTCTTCAAAAACCCTCACCCACTCAATCTTTTAGAAAACAAGGTTTTATATTAAGAAATATGCATGAACAATTTTAATGAGCGGCACTCCCTATTCTACATGACATGTTATCAAATATATAGCAAATCATATTATATGCAATCATACAAAGCAATTAAGCTAGGCAACAAACATAATAATAATAACCGTGATATTATGGTTCCAACCTAGAGAAAAGAAAAAATAAAGATTACTAAGAATAATCGAAACATATATCGATCCTTCATCTTGAATCTTTCCGGCTGTCCTTGAATTCTTCATCACGATCAAATTCTGGTTATCATAAAATTATTTTTCATGTTTTCTTGAAAAAATCTCAAAAAACTGTAAAATTGTGTACTGTCACGTTAGGTCCGGTCGACCGGTGACAAAGTAGTTATACTCAACTGGTCAACCGCCTTACACTAACTGGTCGACCGGTGTCTGTGCGACAGTAACCCAGATTTTTGAATTTTCCATATTTTTGACAATTTCAAAAAAAATTGTCACCAAAATCCGAAAAAACAGAAATCAAAGTAGTTTTTCAATTTATTCAAAAACACAAAACAATTTTATAAACTAAGAAAAATTAGATACATTTACATCCTTCATCTTCAAGATCCATCTTCATGATCCATCTTCATGATCCATCTTCAAGATCC
Organism: Morus notabilis; assembly: GCF_000414095.1. Classification (NCBI taxonomy): domain Eukaryota; kingdom Viridiplantae; phylum Streptophyta; class Magnoliopsida; order Rosales; family Moraceae; genus Morus; species Morus notabilis. The sequence continues at coordinate 60,378 of NW_010356730.1, read as the reverse complement.
TTCTTCAAGATCCATGATACATCTCCTCCATGAATTTTACATGAAAATTCCTATATCGTTTTTCGGTTTATAAAATTTCTATTAAAGAAAATAAAATAAACCCTAACGGCGATGATAGGCCGTATATCGAATTACATTATAAAGAACAAATTCCTATACAACCATTCTAAACTCTAAGGAACCATAACCGGTAAAAATTAAATAATCAAAAACCATTGATAATTTATAAATAATAATCAATAATAATTACTTAATCAGCCATTCACTATATATTCATGATAACAACATAATATAGAAACCCTAGAGTGCCATCTCTCTAAAATATCAATTCAAGCATAAAAGAGATATTTTTAGATCACAAATCTATGTACATAGCATACTCATGAACAAATAACCATGGCTCTGATACCAATTATTGGAAAATAATGGCATTGAGTGTGCAGTGGAATTTAAAAAATTTAATCAACGTCAAACCCAACCAAGAACATGTTCATGATGCTATATAACATAAATACTAAAGATATAAATCATACCTTTTGAGATTTAGAAAACTGCACGTCTGACATATCAAAGCGTTCCAAACAGCAACCATAAGAGCCTCAACCAACTGGTCTTGTTTGCTATTCTTGTTTCCACGATCGGAGTGCGGGTAGGCATACGTCATTCAATCTCCTCTTGGTATTCTTGATCTCTTTCCAATCACAAAAGAGCCAAAGAAAAAATTGTTCTTAAGAATTAAATAATTTTTCCTCTCAGGAATCTTTTATCAATAGCCTCCAAAAAGTCTCTCAAGTAATCTAATGAGTAATGTGACTTAATAGGCTATTTATAGTGTTTAGGAAGTCATACTTCCGTAATAATTAGGTTTCCCAAAGTCTTAATCGCATCCAGAGTCGATTTTGCCACATCAGCATGCATTTTACGTTACAACCGGTCGACCGGTGACAGAGACGTTATAACTCACCGGTCGACCTGTCCTTCATGAACCGATCGACCGGACCGGTTGACCTGTGACCGATCTACCTAACCAGTCGACCTGTCTGCACTGACGAAAGTTGTTTTCCTAATTTTTCAACATGGAAAACTTGCATAGAGCCTCAGTTTTGATTCAAGCAACCCAATAGAGAAATTGCCTGATCAAAACAATCATATAATAGTCTTCCCATATTAAACAACTCTTAAAACAATAATTCAACAAATTTATCTAGAATTAATTTATCAATTAATTCACCTGATAAATCACTCATGAATCAACCATTCTCATATTAACTTTGAACCTCTTTTACGGAAATAACACAAGTTACCAATATGTAGGAAATACGCCGTATCGTTACAGGAAATTATGTGAGCTAGCAAAGGGACCCGATGGACATATATAAATCAAGCTCATATAATCACAACGCTACTTGTAAACCAACAAGTCCGTCTCATGATTATAAAACTCTAGCGCTATTCCACTAAAAGCCTTGAGTCACACTCTCGATTTATATAGCGTATTTACAAAGGTCTGATTAGCTCTAGTTCATGACTCAATATATTAGTGTATCATCCCCATAGGATATCCATAATCGACTTGAGGTCAAGTTCCGTTTTACCTTCCCGATTACATTTATCTTCTGTTCCATTATCGTACTATCGGAAAAACACTATTTGTACAATTACAAACAGTAAACCATTAGATAATACAGAGTAGTCTAATGGCTGAGCGCTCGTATTTTCCAATCCACTGATAATGCATAAGAGGATATCATTGACTCTCTATAGGAGCTATGGATTCCACTATCTATGAATAAGGAATCTACGCATACACGAGTCATACCCCCAATGTACCGGCAAGCATACCTTTACATAATATCAGGATGTCTCCCTTTAGTACATCAAAGGATACAAGTCAAGCATACGGGTTCATTATCCATCTCAGGATTAAGATGACAACATATAATTCGTCAAAAGTGAATTGTTTTATTCAAACAGAATTATTAATTAAAACAATTCAAGTTTCGTCTGATCCAATATAGATTTCACCATTAGAAACTATATCAATGTCCCCACCCATAGAGTCACACCTCCGCCGACCAAGACAAGCCGTCTCCGTTAGGAAATAGACAACATAACAATCTTAACATGAATAAAGTGCCTAACTTTATTCCCTCGATTGTGGATAATAAGATTTCGACTATCATCTTTAGATTCTTGTCTTCTGCATGTTCTTGACATTACATGCATGACCTAAAGATATAGAATGACAGTCTCAGACTTTCAGTTTGCTTATCATACATTCAACTATTATGAACATAAACAGGACAATACATAGATATAATTAATAAATAAATCTTTATTAATAGTCAAAAGTGTCTCAAAGAATATTGTTACATTTATTCCTAAGGGCATAAACGCTAACAGGTATGACCCATGTCCGCCGCGGAAATGTGCTCCGGTAACCTCTACCGCCACTACTACCGCCGCCGGTGGTCGGATTCCAACGAGTCTCAGTTCTTGAGGTTCCCAACGTCCGATCGAAGATCTAAGACCATATCCCGACTCGTTTCAACATGCTGAACGCAGTGGTGACATCCGTTGGTGCTAATTCCACTCCGTTAAAAAATCTATGGTACTATGCATGCAGATCGATGCGAATTGAATGGATTCGTTGAGGTTTAGAGCGAGCCGTGGAGTTTTAAGAATAGACGGTTGGGTAACATGAAGTTATCCGTAGATTAAATTGTCAAGAGGTAGGATATTCTTACCCATTTTCTTGTTAGCCAGTTTTAAAGTGTCTTAGCCTATGTAAATGTTTATTAAAGATAAAAACATGTTTAATAAAGAAAAGTTTTTTAAGACAATAACTTGATTATTGCTATTGATCTCATAATAGACTGATTTAAAGTTTTAATGAATATTTATTAAGATAAGATATCTTGCGAACTGGTAAGCCCGTTGATGGCCTAGACAGGATATGGAGATCTTATCCTTGGGGGCAGAAGCTGAAACCCGGATGGGCCACTACGGTGGTGTTTGGCCTTACATTGGTCGTAAGTAATTTAATTACTTAAATTACTTGCTGGTTGTCTATAATATGAAATTTCAGTTTATTTACCTTTCAAGAAAAAGGTTGTTTAGTTCCGACTGATTCATTCGGGCCTGTACTTTCATTTATTTATTCAGTTTTATAAAATTATGTCCTACTGGGTCTTTCGCTCACTTTTCCTCTATTTTCAATGTTGTAACCCCTCCCTCCAGAGTTAGCGGTTTAGATTTACAGCATGGTAAGTGGATGCCAATGGTTTGAAGGTACGAGATTCGACGTGGTTAGTTTATTCTGAATTTACAGTTTTTAATTCTTAGTTATATTGTATTTCTGTATATAAACTGCATTTGGTTGATATTGTCATAGAGATGTATAATTTTAAACTTTATGGACTGTTTTAAATATTGTTTGTAAAAGAAAGACTCTGACGCAATATATTTTAATATTTATTTTAGTATTTGTATATTTTATTTTATTTTTATGAATTTTCCTTAACTAATCTAGTTAAATTAAGTTAAATTTTAAATTAAATTCCAATAATTACGGCTTTATCCTTGGGGTCGTGACAAAATAGCTGATTTTAAAATTATTTAAAATAAATTACAATTTACATGATAAATGAATTATTTACCGCGTAAGTGGTATTGGGAATGGTGTCTTGGAAGCATAAGATATAATATGATATTTATTATTTATTTAATAAAAGAATTTATTCATTATTTTATGTGCATATATTATTGGATATTTTATGAATATCGTTGAAATTTTCATGATTATTTTTATGACCTTAAATATTATATATGAGTGTTATATGTGAGATGATAATAATCAAAACGATGCTCGTAATGAATTTAATTAAAGTTCAGAATCTTTAATTAAAATATTACTAATACATGTAATTCCCATTTAGAATGGAATGATGTTATCCGCATTGTTAATATAGCGAGATATTGAATGAGTATATTACGCATAATGAGATTGTGTGGAACCGAGACATAGACACAATATGAATTTCTAATAATTTTTGTTAAGTATAGAAATTATAATTGAGTCTATCGATGACCATATATGGAATGATCTTAACCCTGAGTTATTAACAGACTCTTATTTATAGATTTGTGACTTTTAATTTACTCGATACGAATTTCGAGATGTTAAATCTTATTGTTTGTATTTTAGAGACATGATAAAGTAAGAAGCTGTGAATGTTATTATACAAGATGGAATCCATTCTTTCTTGAGAAAGAAGTAGATAAATAATTTTCTTGATGATTGATTCGGTACTTGGATTAGTAGGAGCTCCAATTCATGAATTTGTTTTATGAATCACTGTCCATTAGAAAATCAATGATACTCAAGGATAAAGATGTAACCAGAGAGGTTAACGGATTTCACCTAGCTCTAATTATGAATTATTTATGGAGGATTGATCTATATGTATTGGCTATAAAAAATGGACACTTCACAGTTTAGAATGAAATTATATCTATAATTATGAGACTGAAATTCTAAGTTTATAGTAGAGTAATTTTTAGAATTAATAGAATTAATTATTTAATTAAAGAGTTTTAATTAATTATTAATTTTTTTAGAGCTTGAAATTATAAGTCCATGAGTCTCCACATCGTCCTTGAAATCCTATAATACACTATGGGTAAAATAAAAATTTTAGAATTATGAAATTCTAAATAAAACGCTTAAGAATAATTAATTGAGAGTTAATTATAAATTGAATTATGTGATTATTTAAATTTGAATTTTGGAGCACATATGTGGAAGGGTTCATATGGTGTACACGCCCAACACTGAGAATCCCGCTGGGATTTAGTTGTTTGCTCCATAAGTTATCCAATTTTCTTATTTGATAAGTTGCTCAAATGAAATTTAAATTAAATTAAGTTTGACTTTAATTGGAATTTGAATTTGAGTCAAAATTAGAGTTTTGGATAAAGGACAATTTTTTCTCTTTCACTATCTGTAATTTATGCCACCCACAGGGGGGTATTGTCCTATGGTGGTCGGCATTATAGGATAAGAGAGAAGGGATTTTGTTTCCAAAATAAAATAGAAGTGGAAGATAACTCTCAAGCTTTATCTTAGAGATAAAGTTTAGACTTCTTCTGGGAGTCTCCTTAGCTTAGTGGCTGGTTTTATAGAGTGAAGAAAAGGAAATTTTTTCCTCAAATTCAACGTCGTGCATGTCTTGGTGTTCGTGGAAAACTTGAGTGTTTGAGAGCTAATCCAGTTTTGTTTCAGACGTGCCCACACATATGTCTTCGTAAATATGAGGAATTGATGAGAGAAATTTGGGTATTCTAAACAAGGTTGGAGCGAGGAATGTTTGTGGTAAAAGAACTCATGTTCATGTGGGCCCAAAGGTTTTTTAAAATCCTCGTTTTGCATGCTAATAAAGCCAGAAGAGTTGCGGAACCCAAAGAAGCTGAAATAAGACCCGAAAATGAAGAACTTAGGAATGAATGAAGAATTCAAACGGACATCCCTAAATGCGTATATGTCATAAACTCAGTTTCTAACCTTTTTGTAGTTCAAATGGTGTCTTTAAGACATCCTTCGTCAAAACTCGGTTCAATATATACACACTCTTATCTTAAAAGCTTTAGTCCACAAGGATTTAGGTAGCTTTAAGCTACTCTGCATACTCTGCACCATGTCCAATAATGTTCGGTTTCCTTTTTTTATCACACCATTCTGATACACCATTCTAATCTGGAAAGTCAGACATGGTGCATTGGGCAACTATCCCATGCTTTCGAAGAAACTTCACAAATGGACTAGGTGCTTGTCCATTCTCTGTGTATCTACCATAATATTCTCCACCTCTGTTTGTTCTTACGATCTTAATTTGCTTTCCCAATTGTTTCTCTACTTCAACCTTGAAAACCTTAAAGGTACCTAATGCTCCGTCCTTGTTATGAAGCAAGTAAAGATACATGTATCATGAGTAATCATCTATGAAAAAATGAAGTATTTTGGACCATATTAGTCCATGTCTGGACAACAAATGTTTGAATGTATGATTTCTAATATATGCACTCCTATTGGCACCTTTCTTTGACTTGTTAGTCTGCTTTCCTTTCCACACAAGTGTCAAAATCAGTAAAATCCAAAGTACTAAGTACTTCATTTACTAATCTCTTAATCCTATTTATGGAGATATGACCCAATTCCCGGTGCTACAACATAGAGGAATCTTCATTCATAACACATTGTTTTATACCAACGTGAATATGTATAACATTATTAACAACATCACTTTTCAAATTAATAAAGAAAAGACCATTAGACAATGTACCATTCCCAACATGATCAAATTTATAAAACAAACTAAAAGATGTCTCTTAAAAGTTAAAGGAATTAACCCAAAGTTACAAGTCTTGAAACCGCAATCAAATTTCTAGAGAAACTTAGAATATAAAATGTCTTTTCCAAATCTAGAACAACCATTATTTAGTTCTAAATTGCATGTTCCAATAGCCTCCACATGTGAACTGATCTTGTTTCTTGATAAGATACTGTGCTCACTTCCCATTGGCTTCCTTAGATTTTGCATACCCTGCAAAGTAATCGAAAAATGGATTGTAGCACCAGAATCAATCCACCATGTATAATGATTAACATTAACCATATTATATTTATAATAAACAAACGAGGTTGGTTTACCTTTCTTCTCAAGCCAATTCTGAAATTTGGTGCAATATTTCTTCATGTGTCCCTTCTTTTTGCAGAAGAAACACTTGATTTTCTTTTTGATTCCATCTTGGGGTGGTATTTTACTCTCCCCTTTTGATTTGCTTGGTTCTAATTCTTTTCTTTGTTTTGGTCCTTTTCTTGTGTTGCCAACATTGCACTCTCACCCATTTCCATCACCAGCTTTCATTCCTCTTGAACACATATAGTTAGAAGTTCATTGATTGACCATTTATTCTTATGTGTGTTATAAGAGATCTTAAAGGGTCCATATTGTTGTGGAAGAGTATTTCGTACGTAGTGCACAAAGAAGGATTGAGACATTTCAACCTTAAGAGTTTTCAGCTGAGCCGTAATGTCCCTCATCTGCATGATGTGCTCCCCCACACCTCTCACACTGGTGAGCATTAGGGACAAAAACTTCATTATTATGGTGCTAGCAAGTGCCTTATCTGAAGTTACAAATTGCTCATCAATAGCCTTCAGTAATGCTTTGACATTATTATGCTAATCCATAAAACCTCGAATACCAACAGAGATTTTGGTCTTTATGAACATCACACTAAGGTGATTAGATCGCTCCCATTGTTCATAAAGAGCTTTTTCTTCTGAAGAGCTGGTTTTAATAATGGTCAGTTTGTCTTTTCTAATAGCATAATCAATGTCCATGCACCCCAAATAAAGAAGAATTCTCTCCTTCCATACTTTATAATTATCCCTTTTCAGTTTAGGAATATCACACTTGATATCAGGAAAATTCACAAGTTGCATAGCTACATCAAAATTCAACATGCATGCTTACATTACATAAATTTGAGACTAATAAACACATATCATGTTATACCAATGTAAGTCATGTTCCAAAAATTATGAATCTAATGACATAAAACTTGCTTGTGGGCTAAAGTTCTAATTCAATTAGATTCATCTAGTGATAAAACTATCAAATTATATTCCTTTTCTTAATTCGTGTGGGTAAAATAAAAAATAGAATATGATATTATGTCCTAATTAATCATACAAATATAATAAAAATTTATGTAGGATAAAATTTATTACATTAAATATGATTAATTTTCCTATATGTGATCCTAAACCACTTAATATATAATTTTACATAATTAAAGGTGCTTGGCCTAAACTCTAATTATATAAAATTATATGGATTACTAGACATATAAATTTTATTCTAAAAAATTTGTTCATACATAAATTGCATGTAACAATAAGCAATATGAACAAAGTTAAAAAATTTATGCACTAAAACATTTTACATAAATTGTATGCATAAACAAAAACAAATTATACATACAAAATTAGCATAATTTTAGCACATAATTATACAATATAATATTCATGATTTGAAGGCTAAAATATGAATATACAAAATACCAAAATTATGAATTTTTCATAAAAGTGTCAAAATTTATGAAAAATCTTAATTATTTAAAATATATAAATTTTTGTAAAAAAATACCCAATCTTATAAATTATGAAAAAAACAATTGTTTTTTTTTTTTGTCGAAAAATGATAGGTCATTTTGCCTTATGAGGGCTGCCTTTTAGCTTTAATAAACGACAAATCGTTTTACTTAAGACTTCCAAAGCAGCGTCGTTTTTCCTTATACACCAGCAGCTCTTTAATACATCAAAATGTAAATGTCGTTTTCATAACCTTTAAAACGACATGCCATTTTTCCTTTAGTGACAGCAGTCCTCCAACAAAAGGACATGTGCATTTTTCAAAGCTGACATACTTCGATTCGCCCGGCCAGCAGGCGGGCGGCGTGCTTATCTTGTGTGACAACACTACAAGCGAGTGGCTCTTCTAGGTGAGTAGTTGTGTGACAACACTACAGAGAAAGCGGCGCTTTCGTGTAACATGCTATGGTCTCAACGCCCTTACGAGGTAGTGATGAGTTTCCCGCGCTCTAAGTCTGGCCCGCGCGCGGTTAGGAAGATTGGCCACAATCTGAGCGGAACCACCCACCCTACCCTATCGTAGTGATGTTAATTGTGGTTACATCCATAAGTAGCTTGGTCCATCTTTATTTCATTTCATATATGTCTGAGGATCCGCATAGCCCTCGATTTATGTGTTATTTATCCATTTTTACTTTTTTTATGCCAATGTTGGTGACTGTAGATAACTCTCTTCAATTATTCCTGGGATGGGAGGGAGTAGGTCTTGCTTCCTATTTGTTAATTCATTTATGGTTTACACGACTTCAGGCAGATAAAGCAGCTACAAAAGCTATGCCTGTCAATCGAGTAGGGGATTTTGGATTAGCTCCTGGGATTTCGGGCTGTTTTACTCTCTTTCAAACAGTAGACTTTTCAACCATTTTTGCTCGTGCTAGTGATTATGATTTTACGTACGGACAATTCTTTAATATCTTGTTCATTCGCAACAAAATATTTTCTTTGTAAAAAAAAAGATGATTTTTTGGAGAGAGAGACTATTTCACCAATTGAGTTTGAAATTTGTATTAAAATAATTTTTATTTTTTTATAAAAATAAAAATAAAAACGTTTTCAATTTCAGGCAGAAATTATTTTTAAAAATACATTTAGTAATTTTATTAAAAAATTATTTTTAGTATAAAAAAACTTATTAAAAATGATTAAAAGTCATTTTTTATTTTTCTTTCATTTTATACTAAATAAAAATATCATTTTTATTTTATTTTTTATCTTTATTACACTAAATGTTGTTTTAAAAACGTTTTTATTTTTTTTCTTAAAAAATATGAAAAATAAAAATGAGATCAATTGAAACAAGACCATTATTTCTGTCATCTCCAACCTTCAATCGGGTCATTCAACCCAGTTTTGACCTGCTTTCAACCCGGACTGAAGTCCGGCAGTTTTTCTCAATTTTAGGCACCAAAAACAACGTTTTAAACCACAGAAATGATCGAAATCCAATTTCCTACTAATTTCTAAAATCAAAACTTTATAAAACTCAAGAAAATAATGAAATCAAAATCAAGAAAATTCACGGGGTAATTTTTAGATTCAAAACGTCAAGACAGAAGCTAAACATTACTCTAATACCAACTGATAGCATCTTATATGCATAAAACAACATTAACACAATCAAAGACGGAAGAACTAAAGATCGAAATACCTCCGGCCATTGGCGACGCTAAAGTTTTTCCGAAAACTAAAAAAGACCACCGGGTTTGAGAGCTTCTAAACCTCAATCTAATCTCAATATTCGATGGTGTAAAAATGAATGAGAATGATGGGTTTAGGGACCCAAACGAGAGACGACTTTTATAAACACTCTTCCTTCATCGTGCTTTTCACAATTTTAATCCCTTGAATTATGGGATTGTGAGTTGTTTTAATAAATTTCCAAAATATAGATTCTGAATGGAAGTTATAATAAATGCAAAAATCATCATTAATTGAATTTATGGGCCACACACGTTTTCCAAACATTTTCGAAAGGCTATTTTGTAAAGACACCATCTCACTTTACGAGTTTAATTAATTGTCTCTAATTTTTTTTCATGACAATTCACCTTTTAAATTTTAAAATTTATTACAATGATAGTTAAATTACAAAGCAAGTTAAAAATTTAGACAATATCTTTTATGTGAGTATTTAATAAGGGTAATTAATATCTTTTCAATTTTTTTTGAAATTGGGAGTATGGACAGTGTCTTTTAAGTGAGTAATTAATAAAGGTAATTAATATCTTTTGACATTGAATTGATCCTCATATATATATAATGACCGAATTTTTTTTTTTGAAATTAGGAGTTAACCGTTTTGGGGTCCCATAATTTCAAAAATTTTCATTCATGACGTGTATAAAGAGTTCAATTGATGTAAAAAGACTAGAATTATCATTATTAAATACTCGCATGTAACATACAGTCTAAATTTTTAACTTCGTTTTTAATTTAACCAATAATACAATAAATTTTAAAATTTAAAGGGTGAATTTTTAAAAAAAAAAATTAAGAGACTAATTTACTAAACTCATAAAGTCCCGTCCATGTAAAAAAGTCTTTGGAAAAACAAAAGGAAAGAATCCAACACCTCTAATAGCACGTAAAAAGAAAGTGGTGTTGCAAATACAACTAAATTTAAATACTTCTTTTTAGCAAGAAATTTATCTTTGTATTTATTGAAAATTTGATCCAAAAGAAAAAAAAAAACGTAATAAGGTATAAAGTATACTCCATCAAACTGAAGCACTAAAATAAAGGGTCCGTTCACTTCGCTGATTCGAGTTTGTAATTTGAGTTAAGATCTGATTTTATGTGATAGCTTTTTATTGTAACAAAAAAGTTAGATGTGACTGTTTCTGAGAGCTTTTTACTGTAGCAAAACTCGAATTCTAAACTCGAATCGGCGAAATGAACGGGGCTCAAAATCGTTTAGATAAAAATATATAATAATTTAAGTAGAATTGATGAAATAGAATGGTTCAAAATTAGTAGTTTTGTAAATGTCACTAAATTTGAATGCGTCATTTGTGTGTTTGATTAGTTGTGTTTCTTTTTATATTTTTCTTGTGCATGAATTACCCCTAGAGCGTTTTAGTTGAACTTCATGGCAGTTGAGTTGCTAAAGGCATTGAGTTTTTCGTCTAAATTAGTGTTTGTATTTCACTTATTTATAATGAAATTCCGCTAAATATTGTTTTTATTGGACCTAGAAGGGAATCAAGACTCAACTGTCTTCCTCACCTCCCAGATGCTGTTAATTAATTTCTCTGGACAAGTGAGCTTGGTTTTACCTTCTTTTTTTTTTTTTTTTTTTCTCTCTCTCTTTAAAAAACTATTTCGTTTGTTTTCCCTTGTTTTCTTTAGACGAAATTGTCATACAAATTACAACGACCCATTTATATACAAATGTCAGTGAGTCAATCGTAAGTCTGAAAAGGAAAAAGAAAAAAAAAAAAAAAAAAAAAAAAAAAAAAAAAAAAAAAAAAAAAAATCATAAGTGCTGTCCTACCATAAAATTGACAATCTTAACAAATACTCTTGATCAGAATTTTTAATTTTTATTCTTAATTCATAATATTTTTAATTAAATAATTACATTAATAAAAAAATATTTATAAAAAATAAAAAATAAAAATTTAGACTTACGCTCTCTTAATATATTATATGTAATTTTCTCTAAAAATGTCTCTGACTTGGGCATGTGAGAAGGGATGTTATTCTATTTCAAGTTGGGCCCAGGCCCACTAAAAAGATCTACAAAGGGAGTCCATCGAAAAGAAAAGGAGAAGAGTGATAAAAGCTGAGAAGAACATCTTCGGAGCAAATTTAAGGTAACATCGCAACTAGAAAAGTAGTCGAAAGCCGTTGGGTCACACTCATCACAATCTTTTCTTTTCAAGTTCATAGGTAAAAAGCAATAGAACTTACCTAACGCGTTCTTCAATATCTTTTTTTGACCATATTAGACCGTAATTTTTTACGAGAGCAACTGTTTTTTCCCTACCGGTAAAGAAATTATAAGGATTCATAACCATACCATATTATTAGTGGAGTATACAATTTTCATAAAATACTATATATATATATATATGAGCTTTCAATTATTATGTTTTTATTGTGATTATTATTTAAATATAAAAATTTGATAATGTATTATGATAAAAATTTAATCTCAATAATTATCATAAGTTTTTTATTTTTGTTAACTACTCAATTTATTACTACATTCAAATTAATATCACATGATTAAAATAATAATATCAATTGATAGGTAACTTTTTTGCTAGAGTGCATATCATGAATATAAGTTTCAAGTTGATCATCGAGCACCCTAAATCAACTGTAAAAAAAATCTTTCAGATAAAATTTCAACAGGACGAATTGATTTTTGCTTATCAAAAGCAGATAATGAATTATTAGGGCGTATGCTACACTAGGGGTGTAAATCGGCCGGGTAGGGTAGGGTTGAGCCGAAAAATTGAGCCTACCCGACCAGTGTGGGTTGAGAAAATTTTAGGCCGTGACACTCTCTTAAGTCTACAAACCTGCAACCTTTCAGGTGAACTCGGGTAGGGTCGGGTTACTCGGGTTGGTGAAAACCAATTTTAATCAATGACTTCATCAATTTTAATCAATTTTTAGTCAATTAATCTGTGCTTGTTACAAAAGAAATCATTATCAAATAGAATATGTCTTTCCTTCAAGAGGGGGTCTAAATGCAAGGTGAACAATTAAAACACTCACTTTGAAATCAAGCACTTCCAATATAAATAAAGAATGTCCTAATTCAACAACTATGGCATACAAGCATTTTTTACACAAACTGTGAATCCAAAACATAAATAAGTTAACAGTTTAAAAGCTTAAAGTCCATAAACTTATGAAAGTAAGTATTTGAAGTGTTGGACATTGTTTTACCTACTTTGAACATGTTCGGCCGGGTAGGGTTACCTCGGGTTCATGTAACCCCACCCCGCGCCTCTACCCGCACAGTGCGGGTTAGGCATAATTAAAACCGAAAATTAAATAAAAAATTAGAAACCCGTGATTTTCGAGTAGGGTTGGCTAGGCTCGGTCGGGTTCGAGGTGATTTCTTACAGCCCTATGCTACACAATAAAGCAACTCAGTATTTATCTCAGTTAAATAATTATTTAACTCTTAAAGTTGCATATTAATGATAAAATAGAATAATTCAATACGACAGTGATGCAGATACGTCATTTCTTGAGCTCTATGTCGTGATATGCCCGGAGTACATAAACATACTATCCAAGTTGGGAACATCAATGTTGTGCTTTCTACATAAAGAAGAAACTTGATCAAAAAAAGAATCTCATCCTTCATCTCTTATCATCTAGAGTCTTTCCTTTCATATTTTCACAAAAGTTATAGCATTCACAATATCTTGATCCTTCCTTTGCAGTGTTTTTGGTAATTCATTCATAATTCCCAATATAGTTTTCATTAGGTGCAAACTTGCAAAATCATATGATTGCATCAGTCCCATCGTAGATGCATGTTTCTGATGAAGAATTTCACATCGTAGATGAAGCTCCAACAATATTTGTCACAGTAGTAACTGAAAAGAAGAACGTTGCAACTTGAACATTTTTTTTTTTTTTTTGCTACAGATGAAAGGACAAGTTGATGCTGATGAGCAAAACAATAAATGTAAACAACACAAGGGTTCTCTTTCATAATAATAGTTTTTTCCAGATAAATCATTTTAGTAGCTTTATTATAGTAAAATATCTCGTTGGTATCGTATGTTTTCAATAATATTAAATGACACCTTTATTTTTAAAGAAAGTTTCTCAGTACTCTGAGATTGATTTTTGGGACATATAATGTCCAAATTAACCTTGTTATTAATTAAATAGAAACTAATAACTTTAAAAATATTTTCTAAAAAAATTTAAATTATTTTGATTTTTTAAATTTTTAAATGTTTTAAAGTATTTTCATAACTTTTAAAAAAAAAATATTAGTGTATTGTTAATTTGTGAAAAGGGTAAAATGGGCATTCTAAAAATGATCTCAGGATACCGAAGAATGTTTTTTTTTTAAAATGAAGGTACAGTCTTAATATCATTAAAATATAACATAAAAATGAGATGTTTTGTTATAACAGAGGGCACCAAAATAATTATCCTTAGTTTTCAAACCACTGAATTCTCCTTACATGTCCTCAAAATCTAGATATACTCAAACTATATCTGAAAAATAAATTTCAGTAGCACTTTAAGTGAGAAAGCTGTCGTACTAGTTACATGATAAACACCCATAAATTACACATCCATTTTTATCCACATACCACAACACAATTTCCTTTCGTTCTTCCATTGATATGTCACGAGATTCATCAACTAACATAGAAAATAAATGCACCACCAAAATCTTTTATATAATATTCATAGTTGCAACAACATCAACATTTGCAATAACCTTTTGAATTCAAGGTGTTGTTAATTGAAGATCTTCTGGAGCATTCTTCAATGTAACAGAGCTTATATCATTGTTGTGATCATCTAAAAAACTTAGAAATAAAATGTCTTTCTTCTATTTGCTACATCCTACGTAGTGTTGTCAACCGTGCCGTGCCGGGCCGGCACGGCACGCTTGACCTCAAGCTCATCACGGGCCTGGGCCGGGCCGGAGAAGAAAAACTCAGGCCCGGTCTAGGCCCTTGGCCCTAGTCCATAAGGGCCAGGGCCGGGCCTGGGCCCAGGCCCTTCACGGGC
>NW_010356730.1:17760-44434 GCF_000414095.1 Morus notabilis | reverse complement strand
CAATCTGCCAATCAGGATCGAGAATTAAAATTTGATCGTTCTTACTATTTACGTATGTCGTGATAAGCTGTGAATACAGGAGTGCTGCCTTCAACATTAAATATGTTGAATTCCACCTATGTCTCACGTCAGTTGGAAACTTTCTTGGGCACATATGGCTGTTCCTACAATATTGTTTGAATTCTTAGGGCCGAGCTCCAGAACTAGATATGAAGGATAATGATTCTCTAATATTTATAAGATTAGCAGAGATATGTTCAATTCCTGCCTGAACTACTAAATTAATTATGTGACATGCACACCGTTGATGAAAAATTTCCCCTCTAAATGCCAGTTTCAAACTACGTTTAAACAGATTAATTGCAACTGTATTAGCTGACGCATTATCAAAAGTAATTGTTAAAACTTTATCTTCTATCCCATAAAACTCAAAAATTTCCATTATTGTACTGAAAATAACTGTTGCATTATAAGGATATGGACATAAACGAAAACCAATTATTCTTTTTTGTAAAACTCAATCGTCATCAACATAGTGCGTTGTGACACATAAATATCTAGTTTTATTACACCCCTCCTACAGATCAGAAGTGCAAGACACAGTAGCATTAAAAGTCCTAAAATTATCAACAAGAGATTGTCTCATTGCATAAAAAACTTTCATACAATCAGAACGAGTTGTGTTTCTACTTACCCATTTAAATTGTGGGCAAAAGGCTGTCTGGATGAATTCTTCGAAGGAGGCATCATCTGTAAAAGAAAGAGGCAATTCGGCACTAGTTAGAAATTTACTAGTGCCTCACGAGCACGTTGTGCATCGTATGTAAAATTTTGTAACCCATGTGATATGAGTGATAGTGTTTGTTGGCGGGAGTCCACACTCCCACCTTGGTGCAACGGTAGACATATATTCCAATGTCTATCGAGATGACTAGTACCCCCACCATTTTTATTATAAAAGTGCGTTTTACAATATTTACATACCGCACGAATTTCCATCTCACCTATTTTTGGATTTGGTCGGGGCTCCTCGGTAAAATGCTGCCATGCCGGAGAAGTTCACGGTCTTTTTCCTCTGCTGCGTTCTCGAGCTTCTTCGTTGTATACTGAAGCATTATCCACCGGAGCATTTTCTGGTTCAATGGGGGTGGGGTTGGAAGGCATCATTTCTTCCTCAAAAAATGTCTCCTCACCAAGCTCAGAAAGAGCAGTGAAATCAGAGAAATTTGGTTAGACCATTTTCTGGAAATTGATAGAACTTGATTGGACTTTGTAAATGAAAGAGCTAGAAAATGAATGAACACGAGAAAAAAGCTTAGAATCAAAATCAAAGAGACAAGTTGAGAGATATAATGAGAGTGAGATGAGAAGATGAGAGTGAATTGTTGTATGTGATTTATGGTGGAATTAAGGGATATTTATAGGGAATTTTTGGGTTAAAATTCGGTTTTTTTCCGTTGGGCCCTTCGCGGGCCCAACGTGCGGCACGTGACGGGCCTCCCGTTTGGCCCATCACGTGCCAAACGTTCGGCACGTGACGGGCCAAACGGGAGGCCCATCACGTGCCGAACGTTGGGCCCGCGAAGGGGCCCACTGGACCAAATAAAATGAGCTTCTTCGTGGGCCGTTTCGCGGGCTTGGGCCGGGCCGAATAAGGGCCGAATCAGGGCTTGGGCCTAGCCGAATAAGCCGTGCCACGGGCCTCCACGTGCTTGGGCCGCGGGCTAAGAAATTGAGGCCCAGCCCTAGTCCATTACACGTGCCGTGCCGGCACGGCTCGTAATAGTAACGAACCGGGCCGTGCTGAATCAGACACTATTACGGAATGGGCCGGGCCGTTCATGAACGGCCTGGCCCATTTGACACCTCTAATCCTACGTTGTCTGTATTAAAAAAAGGACAATAAATTAGAAAGGAAACTTCTTTCTTCTATTGCTACATCCTACTAAGATCATTATCCAAATACGTTAAATTCACCTTAAATATTTCTTCGTTTAGAGTTTTAATATAAATGTCAACCCTGAAGTATACGGCAAATTATTTAATCACTATAAATGATACGTATGTTTTTTCTTTCAATAATACAGTATAATGAGATATTGATACGAAAAAATTAACAAAATTATATGCCTATTTGCAATGAAGAAAAGTCTTTCAATGGATCAATCAATGAAGAAGTACAGAAAATTCCAATGAAATAGAAGTTAAAGAAGGGGCAATAATGACCTTTAAAATCCATAAAGAAAAAAAAGAATAATGACCTTTCCAAACATGAACCCGTTGACCATTTTAATAAAATATTTTGAAAATTGGCAGCTTGTAATTTGTTTTGCTCATTTGTATCGGCTCTTGAATCTCTCCAAGTCTTAAAGTACTATTTTTATTTGGTGAATAATCAATTGTCTTTCTTTCCATCAATCTCTTTCTTTATGACCTTGGGATATGTTTAACGCAACATTTTTTTAACTCAGATCATCGGTCAAATTTTAATATTTTAATTAGTGTTAAATTAATCAAATCATTTTACATCGTATAAAAATTTAAATTACTTTTTAATTAATTTTTGATGCTTATTATGAGAATGTATGGTATGATTTAAATACTAATTGAGACATTAAAAATTAAATAGAAAATTTGGATCTTATGATGTTTTTTGTTTAAGGCGATTCATTAGTTAAACATTTCTCCTTTCAATTTAATAGAAGTAAAACAATAGTCAAATAATAGGTACTGGCTCCTAAAACCAAGAAGATGCTATTACTTATAACATACTAATTACTAATTAAATGATTGAAATTTTCCTATGTCTTTGGTGAGCCTTTTTTTTTTTTTTTTTTTTTTCTTGGAAATGTTTTATGCAGTATTTAGCATACAGTTTCGTGCCCTTAAATTTACTTAAACTAATGCATTATAATAACAAACAAACCCAAGGAAAAAAGTTTTTGTTTAAACAAACTTTTAGTTGCTCATTAAATCAATTGGAATTGGTATTAGTTACACTTAATCCATATCCTCTATTATATTGCCACATAGCTTTTACAGATAGAAGTAACATGATGACTACTAGTAACAAGTCCTTGAGCAACTAAAAAAAGACAACGACAAATAGAACAATGATAAAAGTGGTTGTTCTCTTTGAGTTAAAGAAAACTTCTATTAGTAATGTCATCATGAAGCTAACTGAAAAATGAATATTTTTTTCTTTAGTTTTGGAAGATGCCTTGAGTAGTTATTAATCACAAATCATCATATTCCTCCCTCAAGGCATTTTCTATTTTGTCTTATGTAGTACTTCATGGTCTCCATTGCAATGATTCAAGATTGTTAATATATATATATATATATATATATATATATATATATATATTCTACGTTCTCTCAATGGGAGTTCAATGTAATATAGGTAGCTATGAAACATAACAACAGAGTCATTGAGCGTGACATTGACATTAAAAAGCTACAACACTAATATCAATTACAAGCCACCAATATTAGGGTTAAATATCAATATTATATAGGATATTCTTGATTTGTAAATTTCTACAAGCCACCAATATCAATTGCAGACTGTATATTATGACTAATCTTGATCATCCACATAGTGCTTCTTTTAATTGGTCTTTTTTTTTTTTTTTTTTTTTTTCTGGTTGAGGATCTATCTCCTAATAGCAAGCAATTCCTAGAGGGTGAACTATCAAGAATATTGTCCTCTTTCCTTTAGCATACATACAACAGTGTTGGATGTATTATTTTAGTGGGCCATACATATATAAGAAAAAATAAAAACACAGAGAATAAAAATGTTAACATGGTGTGACAATAAATTTCTATTCTAGACTAAAAAAAAAAAACCTTCTTATTTAGTATTGCTGAACAAAGTATAATTGTCCTCAATGAGTTTTTATGTTTAAAAATGTTGCAACAAAGTACAAAATTTAAGGGTAAAAAATTGAAGGACGAATTAGAAATATAGGAAAGCTAACTAATATAAATATGTAACAAGTAAACTAACAAGTAAAAGCTTTTTAGTGGGGAAAAAAGAAAAAAAAAAAAAGATAAACACCTAAGGGAAATTGAAATATATGTATACATTTTTTTTTTTTGGTAGGGGAGTAAATATGTGGTTGATGTACAACTAACATGCATGTTGAATAAATCAATACACAAGTATGTAGGGTCTTTGACACTTTAATTACCCTTGAACTGTTAATGAATTGACACGTTACCTCCTAAATTTTTGATTTGGCAAATCCCTGAATCACTAGGGTCCGTTTGGTTCCTAGATTCGCTCTTTGATTCGAATCATGATTCGTGATTCGCTATAGTATTTTCTCTCACAAAAAATACACGTAAATCGAAAATGATTCAAATCACATGATTTGAATCTATAAACCAAACGGAAATTTACTCCAGATTGTCGAATTTTGAAAAAAAAAAATGCCCCCATGCACATGAAATGGCAAGCTCTGTTAGAGTTCGAAATTTTAGTGATATCTGACTTCAAATGAGCTCATAACATGTATGAGGCTATTTTCGTTTAAATTTTGATTGTCATCATCGATTTAAACTATACCCTACTGTATTTCATCAAATAGGAATTTACAAGACAAGTTGTCAAATCGTAAACAGGTCAAGAGAAAAAAATGCTCGTTACCTTAAAACGTAGGGCAAATTAAGCTTAAAATGTATAAGCGTAGAGAATATTATTCAATTCCAAGTTACTAATGTGCCATTCTTATGCCAAGCATGGATTCGATTCTTAAAGTTTAAAACTCAAGGGGAATAGCTCGATGTTATGACTTGGATTATAGAGAAACCACGTACACTCGCTCCAGAAGTCATTCTCTTAAAATACACCCGTGTTACGTGCATTTTGCCCACATTCAACTTATTTGATAATTGATACATGAATATAATATATATGCATGTGTATATACATATGATATAATCATTGAAAATTCATATATATATATATATTTATATATATGATAAATTCTGTTGGAGATTCTTGAAAACATAGATTGATACACACGTTTAGTACTTTGCGAAGAAATCAAAAGCGTGTTAATGTGCCGTAGCCGACCCGCTGTCACGAAAGAAGAAAATGGTTTGTTGAAGAATACATGTGTTATGAGGCAATACAAACGGGACGTTTTCCTCAAATTTGCTAAAATTGAACATAAACATTAATTAATTAGGGGAAATGGGAAAGCAAGGTAAATATATGCCATTTATATCCTAATTTTTGGTTAGTGATCACTAGGGTATTAGTATAATGATGACAAGAATGAACAAATAGATTTTGAATGCTATATTTGTCACATCTCACTGATATCTCCACCATTTTTTTTGGTTATGTTACAAACTATTTAAAAATGCCATTAATTTTGAATAATATTTTGGTAATGACTTGTGGCCAAAAAAACTCTTTTTTTTTTTATTTTTTTTTTTAAGGAAAACCTATCTTTATTAATCAAGAGAAGCTAAATCAGCATGGACAAAAGGGCTAATAAACTTTAGGCATGAGCCAAACCAAATTATAGAGACTCAAGTATCATTGTTTTGAGTAATCTCTATTTTACAAACTCTTATAGCTCATTTAGTTCACGTATTTAAATTAGTAATTTTAATTATTAATTCATATTTTGTAAGAGAACCTATTGACATGGAACTTTTTTATATTCAAATTTATTGTGAGAGAACAGAATTAGAAGACGGGTTGACTTTGCGAAAGAGAGACTCAAGTCTAACTGTTTAGTGTTGAAATCAAAGCCCGTTTGGTTGGAGGATTCGTTCTTTGATTCGAATCACGGTTCATGATTCGTTACAGTATTTTCTCGCACAAAAAACACACGTAAATTAAAAATAATTCTAATCTCATAGTTCTAATTCATAAACCAAAAGGTATTACAGGGAAGAGATCAAAACACAGCTTCTCTTAAAGCCAAAAGTTTTTGAACAAAGTCAATATTAACGACCAAAATTTCCCAAAAGTTCCCACTTTCATTCACATTTGTTGCCATATAGACTTCATTATTAACAGAATTTGGAAAAAAATATAATAAAGGCATTAAGTCATCCATCCAATCAAGCTCAAGGTGGTGAGAACCCAAAGATGACGTAAATGGATAAAAACCCTAATTAGTGACATGATTGGGGGAAGAAAGAAAAGAAATTAATAAGCCACTCCATTTTCCTTCACCCAGAAGACTTAAAAATCTTTTGTTTTTTCCTCCCTTTTTGGTGAGTATATTTCTCTTTCAAAAGAATTTCATCAAAATCGTACAAAAGAAAGATAAAACATTAAAGACGCTCCACAAGACATGCTTTTGTATATGACTATACAGCAAACGAAGTTGTGTGGGCCGCAGTACTTGAGCCCTTAAGTAGTCCACAGTGTCCCCACCGTAGGATGATCTCTAGATCCTGAAGATATTAATATGAGAACCACTCTAGCGGTGGTGATCTAAGGAGAAGGAAAGATCTAGTGTAGGCCCCACCACAGAACAGAATACTAATATGTGAGGGAGAAATTCGGACCATAGGAAGACAATAAAGAAAGAGAAAAACATGGAGAAAGCAAAGTAAAGAAGAGAGAGGAGAGAGAGAGAGGTGAGAGAGAGAGTCTTTTTTTATTTTTTTATTATTATTTTATTTTGAAATTCAACTGCTCCAATTTCTCCAATCCCTTTGCACCAAATCCCACGAATTTAAAAGCCCATCTCTGTTTTTCTCCTCTCTCCAATACCCAGATCTTCATTTCCTCAGAATTTTATAAAACTCTCATTTTTTTCATCAAATTCTTGAACTTCCCCTGTTTCTTCTTCTTATTCTTTTTCATGGCGTTCTGTTTCTGTATATTACTTAAACCAGGTATTCTCACGGCTTCTCATTAATCCCTCTCTCTCTCTCTCTCTCTCTCTAATCGTTGAAACAAAGCCTTTTCCAGTTAGGATTTACCATTTTTTTTTCCCATAAAAAACTCAACAATTTTCAAACAATTCCATTTTCTTCTCGTTTCTCTTTAATCAAACACTTTGAAGGAAGGAAACGCGTTTTTCAATCCGAATACTCTTCCCTTTTCTCCCAGAATTTTCCCTGGAAAGTTCATTTCTCCAGGGAATAACAAAAAAAATCTTCAAACAACCCCATTTCTTTATCCAAACTCTCCAGTACATATTCTCATTTCTATCCAATCGAACTTTCTGGCATTCCTTTGTTTTTCTTTTTTCCTTCCTTTTTCTCTCACAATTTTCCCTGGAAAGTTACAATTTCGATTTCCCTCCATGGGAATTCAGAGAGACAGGGTGAAATTCAACGTTGGAGGCAGAATCTTCGAGACAACATCCACAACCCTCGCCAACGCAGGCCGTAACTCCATGTTCGGCGCCATGTTCGACGGCGACTGGAACTTCCAATCCGAAACCGAAAACTCCGGCGGAACCGGAACCGAATACTTCATCGACCGGAACCCGGATTGCTTCTCCGTCCTCCTCGATCTCCTCCGAACGCAGGAGCTCCATCTCCCCCCCAACATCCCGGAGAAGCTCCTCTACCGGGAGGCCTCATTCTACGGGCTATTGGACCACGTCCGGTCCGCGAAATGGGGGCAATTCAACGGCAACAGGCTGCGGTTATCCCGCTCGGTAGCGGGGCAGGCCCCCGGCGACGGCACCGCCATAAGGGCGGGCCCCGACGGCGGCTGCTGCGTGGCACACGGCAGCATGGTCCATGTCTATGATTGGATGCTAGAGGAGCACCCACCAATTAGCCTTGATTTCCAAAGGGTCAACGATGTTGGTTGGGTTGACTCTGAGAATGTTGTGATCAGTGTTTGTGAGAGGCTTGGGAGAGGAAATGGTGGAATGGGGTTGTTTAGTTCATCAAGTGGTGAACTTAGACATAGATTTCAAGTCAATCATGATAATCAGATTAAAAGTTTCACTGCCGGGGCTTTGAGTTTTAGCCAAGATTACAAGATTTTCTCAAGCTGTAGAGGGAGAAGTAATGAATATGGAATTGGGGTTTGGGACCAAGTCAGTGGAAAGCAAGTTGATTTCTTTTATGAACCACCAGGTTGGTCACTTGGTGATGCTGACAAGCTTCAATGGCTGAATGGAAACAATTGTTTGTTGGTTGCCACTTTGTTTCCTAGAAAGGATAATTGTTACATTAGTTTGGTTGATTTTAGAGAGAGAAAGATGGTTTGGAATTGGTCCGATATCAGTGCCGCCATAACTGTGGATGAGAAGAGGGTGAGGGATGCCATAGCAATGGAGGAGAGCAATTCAGTTTGTGTGGTGAATGAGTTTGAGGATTTGGGGTTCATTGACTTGAGGGTTAATGGTGGGAGTGTGAGGTGGAGCTCAAGAAGTAGGCTCATGAAGGGGAAAATGCCTGATGAGCCTTGTTATCCCAAGTTAGCTTTGCATGAAGGGCAATTGTTCTCTTCCATGAATGATTGTATATCAGTTTTTTGTGCACCTGATTGGGTCTTGACCTCTAGGCTTAGGAGAAGCTATGGAGGTTCTATTTGTGATTTCTCCATTGGTGGGGATAGGCTTTTTGCTCTTCATAGTGAGGAGAATGTGTTTGATATTTGGGAAACTCCACCTCCACCCATCATATGATTTGATCTCTTTTTTTTTTTTTTTTTTTTTTTTTTTTTTTTTTTTTTTTTTTTTGGTCTTGACATACATTGTTGTGCCATATTCTTTTTGGTCATGTAAGTTGGGAGTAATACCATATGTAGGTTAGAAAAGCTTAGAGATGTATACTTACTCCAGAGCTCTTATGAGCTTTGATATATAGGGTTTGGTCAATAACAAAAACAGAAATGAAAGTGATGGCTTAACTATAATATAGCTTTGGTGAGGCATCTACAATTTCAGGTGTATTTATTAACGAGATGTGACATTGTTAAAAGAGAAATGAAATTGATCGCTTTAAGTTCAAACAATGATACCTTGAAATTCCGGCATCCTCCTCAAGCGTCCTTTTTCTTTCACCATGTAGGACATTTTTTTTTCAAACTATTTGCTTGCACCATGCATGCTATTTATCATATGTAAAATGATGGACACATCAATATGAACCGGTAGAATTTGAGTTAGTTTAAATTTAACAGTTCAGAATTTTATGGACCATCATTCTACGTTTAAAAAAGCGTTGCACGGTGCGATCCAATATGGACGTCTCTCTTTTTTTTTTTTTCAGACAGAACCCTATTCACTTCTTTTGACCTCGGCTTTCCCAAAAGCTAATCTCTCTCCCTATTTCCTTCTAATATGTTTGTGTTAGAGAGAGATTCTCTTTGCATGTGAGCAGTTGCAACAACTAACTTGCTGAGAGATATTACGATTCAAATCACTTTACATAAAGTTGTAATTCGCTGGCTCTTTGCAGCCTTATAGTTTCAGATGACCTGATTTTACACGTCTCAAATATCAGTGATGTTTATGACCTTTTTACTCGTGCAACGAATATGCTCATAATCATACCCATGTAAGGTCTCAAAACTGAATTTCATGAAACCTTAGACCAGCTAAAGTTTGCTTTAACTTTTTGCCCAAGACTAGCTGCAAATTGTATCCAACAAGATTTCCTCTCATAGCCCTTTTTAAGTCTTTTAATTTGATGAAACAGGTCTGGAAATGAATAAAATTTGTGACGAGTGAAGAAAACAAACAAATTTAACAAGAACCCCAAAAAGGGAATATAATATTGATTTGATCTCTATCGTAATTTGTACGGATTTTGTGATAAATAGATTGTCTAATGTTACACTTTTCCAACTTCAGTCTTCATAAAATAAACGTCATGTTTACCCTGCTTCTACGTGTCAGTGCATACGACAATCCAATATATGTATATGTATATATATAAAAGAGTATATGTATATATATAAAAGAGAAAATGCCATGATAAAGGGCAATCATGTCAGCTCCTCACAATAGTGACAGTAGTTCCGACAAATCATACATTTTTCTTGGTTTAGTTTAACTTATAACGTCAGTTAGTTCCAAACCCATCTGGGCAAAATCTGAGATGTAAAGAGGGTTTATGAATAAAATATGGCAAAAACTGAAAACAAGGAGGTTCTGATCGCCCAATGAGAATCTCCAGGCCAGGATTACTTTTTTATTAATAAACAAACCATCTTTTTACCTTCTAACAATCATGATTCTGGAACTAAAATTATAATTCCTGATTTTAAATTCAAATCATGAATCATAAATTAGGAGTTTGAATCGCCTTCAATCAAGAGTAAAGTAGTTTTAGAATCATGAGTGATTTTAGTTTAAAACATCACATTAGATTCTGAATTATGATTCAGAATCACCCAAATCAAACAATGATTTTGAATCATGGTTCAGAATCACTGTAAACAAACTGATTCTGAACCATGATCCATAATTATGATTCTGAATCTATTTACAAACGCCCACCAAAGGGTTCATTCCTATATAATCCAAAACACCAAAACGTCATATTGCTCTTTGCATCTATGTAATGAACCCATTTTAGTGAGCTTCCAAGAAGGTTCCTTTCCTTGAAATATTTGATTATTTTCTCAAATCAATCAAATATCTTTACAAAGAAAGAGTACAATCCAATGAAGAACTTGTAAAAGAATAATGGGATTTCATTAGAATACCTATCTTGACCCAAGAAAGATGAGGATAAATAAGATAAAGAGATAAGAAAGAACCAAAAAGGGCTTGTGAACCCCACCACAAGGCACACAAGAGAGGAGAGTCCAAATTCTCAAGCATAATCAGGCATCACCTTTTTGAGGAAGCCAATGGGCTGAGACTCTTCAGGGGCAAGTTGGTCAAAAGCAACGTAATTGTTTTCCTCGTCATACACATGGCACATTGTCATTATTGTCTTCATTAAACGCCAATTCCACATAGCCTCATTCAAATACTGTGATTAGAAGGGCAAAAAGGACAAGAATTAAATCAAATGAGTCATTAATCATGAGTACTCATCTTAAAGGGCCTTTGGTTCATGGATTCAAGTAAGTGATTTTGATTCTAAATTCAAATTCTGTGAAAAAACCCATTGGCGGGAATTTTTTTAATCATCTTTTTTATATGTTCATAGCAATAATCACATAAAATTAATGGACATATTTATTAAGTTCCCAATGCTAAGAAAAGAATCTAGTTTCATGATGTACTCAACTTAAATCTGCTTTAATATCGATAACTACATTATAGACATATTTATGTTTTCCCAATGCAAAGACCAAAAAAAAAAAAATGTAGTTCATTTCCATGTGCTGTGGACCACATACAAATAGGCTTTCTCAAATGCCACATTTTATAGCGTATTTTGCATAATGGTACAAATTTTGGACGCATTTGTTAAAATGTTCTTAACATTTTGATTCATGTCTGTTTACCAGTGAATAATTGATTTACCAAGGAAAATCACCAATGCAATCTTCACAGAAATCTTAATTAATTATGTAAATACGGCCATAAATTAAACAGAAAAATTCAGTCATTTTTTTGGGAGGGGAAAAGAAGCGTTCAAGACAGAAATTCATCACAATTTCCCTTCCAGTAGCATAATATTTGGAAAAGATGAACAAAAATGTACCTTTCCCCAAGTTTTTTGGATGGATTTGTGAGCTGCGCGTAAGTTATAACTCGGAATCCTTGGAGATATATGGTGGGGGATGTGGACATTGATGTCATGGCATAGGATCTCAATCCTGTCCAAAAGAAAATAGATCAACAAACACTGACATGTTACAAGCAGATGATTGTAGAAGGAAACAACAAAAGAAAAAATATAGACACTATTAGGCTGCATCAAAATGAACAAAATAGGATTAATGAAAACCATGAGTTAAACGAAAGAGCTAAACAATAACAAAAATTGGGGCACGAACAAACAGTACCAACAAGGGTAGTCGCAGTGAACTGTTCCGTTAAGTTGTGCCTGAGCCGCATTCCACTCGTCCGAGTTTTTAAAAGGTATATGAGGAGCCGTATGATGGACCATTGTGAAGGTACTCATCTTCAAAGTCAAGTAGAAGAATTTTTAGACAGGGATATTGAAGATTTCTAACTTGAACAAAGATTATCTAATCAAAGAAATAATCAACAGATCGTCGAGTCAAAGTATTTTGCATGAACAATTGTAAGACGCCAGTTAATGGTAGAATAATCAGGCAAGAAAAACAACATTATAAGCAGATAACATGCTTAGAGTAACAACAAAAGTAAAAATCTGAAACAATTGCAAATTTGTAACGTAGCAATATGAATTCGCAAGAGAGGAAAAATGTGTTCTGCAGATTATATCCAGGGGAACATAAATATTCAGAAGATACGTGCCGTGAAGAAATGCATTATGCATTGTGCAGATGATACTCAACAGGGGTATTTGCATAAATAGCCAAATATTTTCTAATATGTTTTCCAAAAAAATATTCGTATTTGTTTTTCCCCTGATTATGTCTACCAGTAACTCATTGATTTACTGATGGTAAATTATTTACTCAACTAAATCGCCAAATTCTTCTCAATAAATCATTGGTTTGAGTTGAATAAATCATTGATTTACCTTACAAAAAAGGACATGAAACTAAGGGGAAAAAAATTTATTGATATATTTTTAAAAAAAGCATCCGAAACGGACATTCATCACAATTTTCCAATAATTAATTGGCAAGTCAATGACGTAGAACAAATGTTGGTGCCGTGATATGTTAACCTTTTATTAAGCTACTGAAGAACAGAATTATATCTACAGAGATTTCCCAAACCCACTCCCCCCAAGCCGCCCCCCTCGATGGGTTTTCTTCAAAACAACATGTTTTAACACTGCAAGAATCAAATAAGTAGAAGCCGCTAGGAAGTAGCATTACCCAAAAGTGATAGCCCAGCCACGGCATCAACCAGAACTTGATCCATCCAATAATCCCCGTCTTGTAGATAATCAACGGCCATCCGATGAACATGAAAGCAAACACACAAGCCAAACTTATCTTCACCCTGTTTACTTCGTTTGGTCTGAACTTCTTCAAGTCAAAGTGCAAGATCAACCTATTAGGAAGCAAAATATTGAAAAACACATGTACTGATTGTAAATCCAATGTTTACTCCAGTGACATATAGGCCAGCAAAATTAGATATAGGTAGTATACCAATGAGCTATCGACATCCAAGGCCGAAATGGGCCATATCCAAATATAATGGCCTTGCGCAAAGCACGAGATGAATTGAATTCTTCTTCCCAAACAGGATGCCAAGCAGTATCCTCAAAAAGCCTGAAGATTTACACAATTAAGTAGTTTAACACCAAAAAACGCAAGAAAAAAAAATGCCTCAAGTCATTCATGGAGACATGAGTCAAAAGTTTGAGATAAGATTTAGCACAAACTAGCATGGAAACAGAGAATAAAGGAACAAGGTTCTGTCATAGTATTAAAAAAAAAAAAAAGAAAAAAGAAAAAAGATAGACTTGCAAAATTAATATAATATACAGCATTACGAAAGAAAACAGTTCAAACACAATTTACATGTAGTTTTGACAAGTTTTCTTATACCAACTTATATGTAGAAGATATTGCAAAATCTTACTCACAGTTAGTCAAAATTGTAGACATGCTTATGAAGAGAAAATATTCCACCATAAAATGACTTGCGAAGATGATACACAAGGCAGGGGAAAAATAGAACAAACAATAACAACTAGTTAGATTACAAAGAAAATAATAAGGAAAGTCACAGACATGTTTGTTTTTGCATGATGCCGGTCGTGCTTGAACCGCCATGGTTCATATGGGTATATCAGCGGCAAAAAGGCCAGCGTTCCAACAATGTCTTCAACTAATTTGTTTCTTGAAAATGATTTGTGTGCGCAATCATGACCTATAACAAAGAACTAAAAAAGTGGGGAAATATAAAGAAGTTGGCTTGGATGCATATCTGGTATAAAAACAAAAGGAATAAACAAAGAGATGGAATTCTCTTTAATAGCAATAAAATACAAAGGAATAAGTGAAGAACGAACCCCAGTAACCGCAGTCCCTGTCCACGCCCAAGCCAGAGGAAGTAGATACCATGGGGCTTTTGATATCATGTAGAGCCCCAACGCATAAGAAGTAACGGATATTAGAACCGACTTCCAAGATTTTACATCATCAATCTCAAACACCTGAAGGTAGAAAAAAATGAAGAGAAAACAAAAGGAATTAAAAACATATCTCTATGTTTTATTCTAAAGTTCAAAACCATTTAGGATACTATTTCTTGCTGAGTTAAGAAATTCCTGGTAAATTATAGTGTACTTGAATAGAAGTAAACAGTATTGCTAATGAACAGACCAATGATAGGACCAATTCTAACACTGTTACATTCAAAGAGATAATTTTTACAAAAAGCTATATAGAGTTAAGTTGAAACAATAGCCCGCCTTTTGTAATCGAGAATAAGTACCTCTTTTGGAAGACTTTCGATGACATCCCTTAATGTAACATTGTCGGGAAGTGGTTCTCCAATCTGTTTGAAACCATAAGTTTCAGCTAATTGTTCTCTGTACTCGGCAGTATCTAGCGGAAATGGTGAAACTGGAACAGCCACAGCTTGTACAAATCTAGTCCTTCTATTGGCCTTTAAAAATCGCCGGCGTTTTACTCCCTTTTGAAGAATGTCGTCCCATTTCAAAGAAGAGATGCCTGCCCATCACAAGAATGTGTTACACATTGCCAATGATATTCAGAAAATGAGGCTATAAGGCCAGAAGCAAGGTTTACACAAACCAAACTATCGATTAGGGGTGGTTGCGGATTGGTTTGGGCAATTTATAGTCTAAAATTACAAACCAAACGAAATGAAACACATTTCATGATTTGTTTCAATTTGGGCTTCCCTATTTGAGCATCTAACTTTGTGCTGCTTAAAGTTCCATTTTTTTTTTTCATATAATCTCATAGAAAAATTAAAACAAAAATCATACCAAAATAAAGAAAATTAAAGTTTTGGTTTAGTTTTGATTTCTGTAGTTTGACAAATGCAGTAGCTGCAAACGAATTCAAAATTGTGGTTTGTGCAAAATTCAAAATAGCAAACTAAAGTGCTAAACTAGACTAATTCTAAGAACAAACTAAAACCAAATCGCACGACTTTGTTTGTTCTGGGCGATTTAATCCGTTTGGCAGTTTGATTACTACCAATGCAAGACTTTACATAATTATTGACCACACCAACTTCGTAATCTTGTACGTACTCTAACTTAGATTTTCTGTCAAACACCATCATAGAACCCCCTTTTGAAAATTGAAATCAAAAGTTTGATGCTTTATTTGAAATAACTATTATCCTTAAAATCACTAAACCGAATTCTGCTTTAAAATCACTAAACCGAATTCTGCTTTAAAAGAGGAATGCAGCTACAAGCTAAGTGTTTGTGAGCAACTTCAACTACTCTATACAAACAAAAGAAGTTAATTACCAATTACCCATTTGGCTACATAACACCATTAAAATCCAAAGACAACCAAAAATCAAAACTTTCAAGAAATAAAAACGGCAACAGAGAGAGAGAGAGGGGTACCTAGCGAAAAATGAGCTGCAAGCCTCTGAATTCGAACTGGGTTTTGATGGGGTCCCTGAAAAAATTCAAACCAAACAACAAATTTTCAACAACCCAAAAAAATAAAAAATAAAAAAAAATAAAAACTTTGGAGTGTCTGAATTATGGAAAGAGAACCGTGAAAAGGAAGACAGAATCTGCAAGTCTGCAAGCCATGATGAGCAGGAAAATTCCAGTTCAGAAGAACCTCAAACCAAACCAGAAGCTAGTCCTCTTGAAGTTCTGGAGGATAAGCTTCCTCTGAGCGGACAAGAGAAGAAGAAAAGGGGGTCAGAGAAAGGCCTCCAAGTCTGCTTTTATACGAGACATTTTTTTTTTTTTGTCAAATGCCTTGGTTTGGTCCTATTTCGTCCCCCTCGGCCGCTGTAGGAATAGTGTGGCTGAATTTCATTGTGCCATCACCACCATTTGTTATTTGTTTTCCTCTCTTGTTTAATTGTCAGCCTCAAACTAGTTTGTAATTTAAATTTAAAGAAAACAGAAAAAAAGAAAAAAACTCACAATAATAATAATAATAATAAATAAATAGAACTTTAAATTTTACCTTTGCTTTTAATTAATATAACTATTTAACTAAAAATAATTAAAAATAAAGAATAAAAATCAAAACCAATATATTTCAAGATATTTATCAATTTTTCTCTAATAATAATAATAATAATAATAATAATAATATATGTCTTTATAATTTGTAGAGTAAATTGCACACGACTAGGACTATGATGACTTTGGCGCATCGTTGCCCATGAAAATAAAGTTTAGGAACGTAGTACCTTTTGTTTTGGGTTTTATAGGGGCTGTTCGGCAGACTATTTTTCGAGTTAAAAATTTAAAAAAAATAATTTGAGTTATAATTTTATTTAAGTTCATATTATTTTAAGTTTGAATTCGAGTTTGAATTCGAGTTTAAACTCGAGTTTGAGACTAAAACTCGAGTTCAAGTTCCTTCAACTCGAGTTCAAGTTCCTTCAACTCGAGTTCAGAAACTTGAACTCAAATTAATAAATAGTATTTTTTTATTCTAAAAAATGTTATAAATTTTTCGTTTTAATTCTGATTGAGATGATTTTTTTCTATATATTGACAACGAAAAGACGAATAAAATCTCATCCATATACCCTATTAAAATTTTTTATCAGCATTGAGTTTTTATTAAAATATTATCTAAATACAAATTCAAGTTTTGACTCACTCAAACACAAACTCAAAAAGATTCTTATCTCAAACCATAACTCAAATGGACACAACCAAACACAAACTCAAGTTACAACTTCAACTCAAGTTATAACTCAAACTCAACTCAAAATCTACATTTAAGTCACCTAACTCAAAAATAGCAAAATAACAGCCCCATAGTAACGTACCGAAAGCAGAAAAATAGAGAGTGCGTTTGAAATTCGTTCTAAAATGATTTTATTTTTTGTATGAAAATGAAAACGAAAATGTTTTTATTTTCATTTTGGAATCATTTCTAAAAATGCGAGTGAAATAGAACATGAAACCGTAAGCTCCCAAGCAGTGGGAGGAGCCCGGGGCTCTGACCGCGTGCCTGTTGAAGAATGAGCCGGCGACTCATAGGCAGTGGCTTGGTTAAGGGAACCCACCGGAGCCATAGCAAAAGCGAGTCTTCATAGGGCAATTGTCACTGCTTATGGACCCGAACTTGGGTGATCTATCCATGACCAGGATGAAGCTTGGGTGAAACTAAGTGGAGGTCCGAACCGAAGTGGATCCCACTCTAATAGCTCCGAATAAATTAAATACATGCATTAAGATACGAAGGCTTCTTATTCCACAACAATGAAAGCACTTTTTCACTCTTTCATATACTAGGGGATTTCACTTGGAAAAGAAAATGTTCCATACTAATGGAAAAAGATTGGTCCAGGGCAAAGAAAATGAAAATGAAAAACTGAAAACGACTCAGAGTCGTTTTCAGTTTTGCTCACTTTTTGCATACAAATAATGAAAAACGTTTTCATTTTCTGTTTTTCAAAAAATGCATGCCAAACGCCTTCGCCAGAGCATTTTCATTTTTTTGTTCTTGAAAAACGTGAAAAACATTTTTGAAAACAGAACCAAACAGGCACAGAGTTTTTGTATCTCTAGAGGAGTGATGTACTAATAATGATGTTTTTTTTCCTCCTCCTTTTTAGGATGCACTAAATTTTTTTTTTTTTTTCTAATTGAAAAGGGATCGTCATTATTCTCACGTCCTCACTCAGCACCCTATTAAAGAATCAATTGGTCTCATAAGTGTAATAGTCAAAATCCTAATTCTGGACTCTTCTCTTTTACAAATTAAAAACTCGTTCATTTCACCGATTTGAGTTTTCAATTTTAGGTTTTCTACAGTTAAAAATTCTCAGAAAATATCACATCTAACTTTTTTTGTTATAGTTAAAAACTCTCAAAAAATGTTACATCTTAGCTCGAATTGAAAATTCGAATTTGCGAAACGAACGAGGCCTAAGTTTCACCTATCCACCACTATTCCTTTACACCCACCACTATTCCTTTACACCCACCACATGCATGTGTTTCTATTTTTAAAGCAAAGACTTGGATGCGAGGAGGTAGGTATTTGAATCCTGGTCTGTGAATGAGAGAGCGCCAAGAGAAAGCATCCTTGTCACTATGCCACCAGCACCATTGTTAGGATGCACTCAAATTTGATAAGCCCTACATAACATAAACTAAATGAGGAAAGAGGCTTCAGTGTATAAACAAGACCTCAACATTTAGGGAAAATGAGACAAATACTCTCTTAGAGTGCATGAGTCTAGATTTTTACCCATTACTCTTGATTAATATCTTTTTAGTCAAATAACTATATTAGTTAAAGGATGATGAAGAGGTTGGGAATCGGATGTCGTTTCTGCTGGTTAGTAATAAACTATGACTCAAAAACTTCGCTTTCTTTTGTAGTTTGAGGTAGCTCCTGTGGTTTGGTTCGGCCTTCACGTGGAGTGAGACAGGGATGCTGTGACGCCTCAACCCCTCATGGGGTCCACCTAGCGGGACCCACAGTATAGTCAGGTCTTACTCTCCTTACTTACGTACTGTCCTCTATGGGCACCTAGTGGCCCTTAGGATTTCTTTGTGTCTCCCAACACTTGAACCCAAGACTTTCATCCTTATAAGGTTCTTAAGTCAAGTGTTGATACCGGGTGTTCCGTGATTATGCGATAAATTTGTCATTGTATTTATCGATGATATCCTCGTACACTCAAAGAATCAGGAGAAACACACCGAACACTTGAGAATGGTACTAAGGGCTATGAAGAACCATAAGGTGTATGTTAAGTTTTCTAAGTGTGAATTTTAGCTTGATGAAGTAGCCTTCTTGGCTCATGTGATGTCAAATGACGTAGTAATGATAGAATCCACTAAAGTTGAGGCTATTCTAAATTGGAAGCAACATAAGAACGCAAGTGAGAGAAGGAATTTCTTGAGTTTGGCCGGCTACTATCGAAAGTTTGTTGAAGATTTTTTTAAGATAGCCTTACTGCTCACCGACTTGACACGCAAAGGGAAAAAGTTTTTGTAGAGATTTTATTTGCTTTTAATAATAACACAATAATAAAACTTAACACACAGATTACTCCCCACGTACATTTATAGCACGAGGAGTTTAACTAGTATTCATAGAAAATCTGTTAAGTTCATAATTATTTAGTTGTCTTCTTCGTTCGTTTCTTTACATTCTCTAACAATCTACCCAAGATGGCGTGGAAGAATAGTACTCAATAATAGCCAAAAAGAAGGCTAAAATTATTTATTTTATTGTTTTAAAAATATTATTGTTTAGCATAAAAAAATATTATTGTTTGGAAGACTAAACAATGAATGTGAGAGTGGAGATCTTTCTTCTTCTTTAACAAAAGAATTTAAATGTTCAAAATATTAATTATTTTCATAATTAAAGAAGTATTATTCTTAATATTTTACGTTTATTTAATGGGACCCACCTAATTAGAAAGCTTATAATATTCTTTATAACCTCATGTGGAAAGTTGAAAAAACAATTCTCTTGTAGCAACATCTTTTTGACCATCGAACTTTGATCAACGGCTTAAATGTACTCCATTCGTGGGGCAAAAAAAAGCCCTTCTTACCATAAAGGATCCCAAATGTATCTTAATTCAACCAATAAATATATATTTGTATCTAGAATTTGAGATATCGTGGAGAATCCAACTGTAACCCATTAATTAGTAGAATTCACCCTATGAAATATCTTCACACCTCTCCATTAGAAGTTAGATTTTAAACTTGGGTTACAAGGAAATGAGATAAATATATCTTAAAATATATAGTCTGAATTTTTATTTGTTATTTTTTTAATTAATTTTTTTAGTCTAATAATTATATTAATTAAAATTGTATTAATTAAGAATAAGAAGTAAGTAAGGAGTATAAATTTAGACCCATACACTCTACGGGTAACAATATTATCTGGGTTATGTGATGAAAAATCTTCTATAGATTGTGCAACTAGATGTGTTTGGGTAAGTATAAACAAACATAAAGAAAAATATGATACAATGCGTAACTGGATAGCTGCACATTGATTGATTAATTGGTTATATCCGTAACTAGACGACATACACTTAGGGCCCACTTAGTTCGTTGATTCGGGTTTTTAATTCAAGTTAAGATGTGACTTTTTGTGAGAGCTTTTTAATATAGCAAAAAAGTTAGATATGACTGTTTTTGAGAACTTTTTACTATAGCAAAACTCGAATCGGTGAATTTTGAGAGCTGCATTTAAGATTCCAATTTCAAACTTATTTCTCTATTTTATTGTTTCCCTTTTAAATAACATTAATTTCTAATTTTAGAATAGAATTAGTTTCTTTTATTTTTATTTCTAAAATTAGATAGGTAGATTTGTCAATTTTGTTATGGTCGAGTTCAATTATTATTAATAAAATTTTGAGTTTATTCTCTCCCTTTCCTAATTATCTTTATATTTTGTTAAATTAATGAGTGATTGTTATCTATTCTCCTGACATTCGTAAGCAAATCAACAAGCATATAGAAATTCTATTTCCAATGTTTTCATAGAATCAATGGTTTGAGTGAATCAACAAATTTATCCCCATTTTTCTTATTTTGTTTACGTTTCCTCGACATGAGCATGACAATGATATTAAGTAAAATAAGGCAATTCATACATGATATAACATGTGTTGCTCGAATATCTCATGTGATTAAGTGCCTATCTAATCTTATCTAAGATATTACACGTGATGCATGCAAATGATCAAATTCATATTCCAAGTACTTTAATTAGAACTTCATCTACTTGCCCTTTTTTTTTTTAAAAAAAAAAAAGGAGGTTGCATAAAATGAAAAGGCCAAATTGGCTATTACAGAGGGAGAGATAACTCTTGGGATAGAATTAGTCCCAGCGAAGTGTAAAATAGAATGGCAAGCAAAATTAGCAGGTACATGTGCAACTGAATTCCAGCTCTACGAACAAAACAGCAAATATTCATCATGCGAGATATTAGCATCCGCTAGCCCCAAGCATCCTATATGTCCATATTGACGGTGAAATTTAGTTAACTCAAAATTAAATTTTTCTGGGAACACTTACAGACGTCTCTCACGAATTAGACGTCTCTCACGAATTAATCAAGAATGTAAATTGAAGGAAAGTAAAGAACACAAATTTATAGTGGTTCGACAGAAATTCTTTGCCTACGTCCACTTGTGGATGCACTAGTCTTATTAGAATTACAATCTCTCTTAGAGTAGTAAAATAGCGTGTAAAAAACTACATGAAGAATTCAGCCTTTTTTATAGGCCTTCCTCAAATCTGAGATCATTATCTCTAGTTTTCCGAGGATAATTCCCTTATCCTTAATTCTCGGGATTTGACAGTTGTATATTTGAATGTTCAAATCAGAGGAATTATCTCTACAGGTCAATATCTAATCTTCTTATTTGAATTTGGAAATTTGATGATGCATATTCGGTCTTGATTTGGCGGGATGTGATCTTAATTTGATCTCCCATTTATCCCATTGAATTTTTCAAAATTTAGCGTTGCATGATATTGAAGGAAAGGGATTTTATCATAATGGGCGTAAGGCTTTCGGTACCCTAATACTGCCATACACATAGCAGCTTGATATTCTCGAATTCCATCCATAATCAGCGTCCTCAAGTCTTATCCCAATTCTCAAGCCTGGTTGAGGTATTGCAGATGCAGATGTTTGTCCTATTTCAGATGCTTGACCTACACCAATATTTTCTTGTAATTGTATAGAGAGTCTTGCGACTTCAGCCTCCTTTTTAGCAAGCATCCTTCGCAATTCTCGAATTTACTCACCTTGCTCCTCCATGCTTGTCATTTTAGTAACTAAAACTGGCATATTTCTTGACTCTATATCGTCATTAACAGTCGACACTTCCATTTGGCTTATCGGAGGTGTATCTCTCATTTTTTGAGGACCAGAAGAATCATGCATACGACGTGCCATTGATTGTGTGATTGGTCCCTTATAAGGTACCATTGTACTTCTTTCCACTTTAGTGTTAAAAGTAAGCTCTATTGTTAGACAATTCTAGGTCATAACGATCAATTATTCATCATCTTGCTCTTGGTTTTGTTTGCCGAATAATGGCCCAAGATTCACTTGTGGCATTCTTAGTCCACCACTTCTAACTTTCTTCACCGAATTTTCTTTAAGTTGAGTGACCAAGCCCATTTTATTTCTTTCACTAACTACTTTCCCTTTTTCTATTCTCTTTTCAGGAGTCTTCGAAACATTTGGTGATGCAGTGAAGCTGTCCACCTCTTTTGTTATTGGAGAAGCATGAGTAGATATCTTCTCAACACTTGTCATCATAATAGATTCTACAGTGCTAATGTTGATGGGGATCGAACCAATTGTAATCTGAACAAGACATCGATCTACAATCTTAACAACTTATACAAGACAAGTCATGATAGTTTTGACTACCTTAACCTTCGCATTCTTGGCGATCTTTGGAAGGAGAATAGCTACGGCCTTCACAACTTGCTTAATCTTTCTCTTGGCGGACCTTGCTTGTCTCTTCTTTAATCCTTTGGTAGTATTGCTACAAAGGGCCTTCGAAGATTGCTTTGTTTTTGAAACCTCAGGAACTTTTGGCACCATGGCAGCAGCAGGTGCACCAATGATTGCGAAGGTCGTCTTAAATCCCACCTTCTTTTGCTCCCCAGCAATCCTAACGGATGGGAGTTGATGGAAGTAAACAATAACTTGTGGTGCCATTCTGCAAAATAAAATGATACAAGTGATTAAATTTAAATGATTATCATAGTAAAATATTACCATTATAACGGGAGATGAAAAGGAGAATGGGTCCCACTGGTCGTGCCAAAAAACTATGTTGAGCAAAAATGTTTAATAATCTTTTAAACACAATATAATTTCACCTATACTAGGATTGAATAAGCATAGGAGTTTATTATTTTAAGTTCGACCCATTCAAGATTGTAAAAATAACTTCTTAATTACAATCCCTTGGTACAAGGAAACACCTTTTGATTCCAACTAAAATGGCAAATTCTATTTTTTATGAATTTGAGAAATTTGGGTTGATTTGAAATTATGACTGAGCTCGGTGAATTTGGTCGAGTTGCCTACATACTCCATCGAGGAATCAAGCTACTTGTAGTTCGAATTTGGAATTGAGATTTGTGTTTGGTTAGGATTTTTTAGAAGTTGATTTTTTCATAGTCCTTATGAATTTGATTTTGAAATTTTTGTTTTAAGTTGAATTTTGATTTGGAAAATTCCTTGGTATATGACCGTATGAGGAATTTAAAAAGCCTTTTTAAAATTTGATTTGATATTTGAATT
Source organism: Morus notabilis (assembly GCF_000414095.1). NCBI lineage: Eukaryota > Viridiplantae > Streptophyta > Magnoliopsida > Rosales > Moraceae > Morus > Morus notabilis. The sequence goes on along the minus strand of NW_010356730.1, from coordinate 20,957 downwards.
TGGATAATTCTTATGTGGAATTTAGTTTGGAATTTGTTTTAATTAGAAATTTTGATTTGGATAATTCCTTGGTATATGACCGTATGAGGAATTAAATGGACTTTGGAAATTTGATTTGAGATTTAAAATTTGTTTTAATTTGGATTTAGATAATTCCTTGGTATACTAGCGGGACGATTGGACGTGGAGCTTCAAGAATAGACGATTGGACAACGTGAAGTTATCTGTAATTTTTATATTTGAGAAGTAGGATGTGGAGATTTAAAAAAGGGTTTTAGCAGTATTTTCTTGAAATGAAATATTTTAAGCACTGGTAATAAGCGTGATGGCCTAGAAATCAGGGTATGGAGATCATATTCTTGGGGACAGGTCCCGAAACCCGTACGACCCACTACGATGGTGATATCATGGCTTTGCGATAAGGTAAGTGACTCACCATAATCTTGTGACTCACTTACTATAATATATGCTTTTGAGATTTATGCTTATTTCCTTTTACTAAAAAAAGGATGTTCAGTTTTAAATGATATGTTCGAACTGTGTACTTCCATTTATTGATTCGGGTTTATAAAATTTTATCCAACTGGGTCTTTTGCTCGTTGTTTCTACTATTTTAAATGTATTAAATCCCTCACAGGTGATGCTAGAAGTAGTGCTGAGTTGGTGATGATTACCGGCGAGGGAATCCACTCTAGAATAGAGGAAGCTGTGAAGTGTTCTCTTCATTTCCACTTATTACAAGGCATGTATAATGTTATGGATTGTAAATCTTAAATTCTACTATACTGAGGTTGATGTCAACATATTACTTTTCTGTATTTGTTTATGTATGCACAATGTGAAACCCCTATGGTGAAAACTGATAGGATGCCAGAGGCTGAACTTTGAATGGTTTTATTGTCATTTTATGAAATCCACCTCACTTTTTCTAAACTCAATTTCCCAAAAATAGTGGGGTTTGATTGGAAATTATATAATGTTGTATCTTTAAAATGATTTTAACATTATTGTGTGTTTAATCACTTTCTCAATCCACGTTTAAATTTCTAAACAAGCGTTCACGTCACCAATCCCTGTTTGGGGGCATGACAACATGGTATCAGAGCCCTTGGTTTTTAAGTACTTTGGGACTGTGCATACATGAATGACATTAGGAAACCACTAAAACAATCTAGTTTCTTTTCAGTCGAGAGAATGTCGCCAAGTCGTAGAATCGCTAGTCCGCCGACAGTGCTGAATGAGGAGTTTATGGATGCAATGTACGCCGCCTTTCAAGGGATGGCTACCCAAGCCCAAAATGATCATTCGGCTGAGGACATGAAGCAATCTTACTTCCTTGAGTTCAGAGTGGATGAATCCCTATGTTTAATAGTGAGGGTGGGCCACAAGAGGTGGAGTACTAGTTTGAATCCATCTCGAAACACCTAAACACCATGGGAGTAGCTGAAGAATATCCAGTGGAGTTTGCAACATATAAGTTTGAAGGTTAAGCTAGCACTTGGTTGAAATAGGTCCGGAGAATGCATGATGTAGGGACTATGACTTGGGGCCAGTTCGAAGAACTTTCCAATGAACAATATTTTTTCCAAAGCTACTGTGATGAGAAAGCCATGAAATTCATGGGGCTACAACAAGGGGACATGAGTGTAAGAGAATATGAAGTTAAGTTCAATGACCTATCTTGATTTGGCATTCCTTGGTGGAATCGAAACACATGAAGCGTCTTAAGTTTGAAAGAGGTCTCAAAAGTAAAATCTAGAGATCGTTGGTAGCTCTAAGGCTTCACGTTTATTGAGACTTGGTAGCAGTAGTGATAACTATTGAGCAAGACAATGTGGCCTATCTTCAAAGTAGAGAAGTCGTAAACAGAGCATCAGGAGAACCTCAACGGAATACTAGGAAGAACCATAACTAAGGCCAAACCTGTGGGGATGCAATGAGTAAAATCTTGAGTTTGGGGGTGTGATAACTCCATGAAATGGAATCATTTAGCCTCTTTTGTGGATTAAAAAGTATGCTTGTTCTTGAGAATTTATTTAGTTTTTAATATTTTTACCTTATTTTTATTTCATTTTATTTTATTTAGAATTAATTTTATTTTTAGTTGTTTTAGGTATTTTTATTTTATTTTTATTTAGTTTCCTTTCAAAATAATTATTTTCCTCATTATGTAATTTAATTTTGGTGATAGGTGGGCTTAAGTGAAAATTGAAATCCAAATTGGGAAAGAAATGCAAGAAAAAATAAGTAAAATTTTGAATTTGATTTAGCCTCAAAATGAAATTCGTGTGCGCGAGTAAAATCAGCACAAAACTCGCCACTCCAGCCGTTGGATCGTAGCGTCAACGGTCCAGATCGGGTGCGTGGAATCACCCCAGACATGAGCGCGTCTCAGTAGGGCCGCGTCAGCTCTTCAGCGAATCAGAGCGCGCCACGTGTCCAGCTTGTCCCCTACTCAGCAGCTCGTGTGATCCGGTGCGGCGGTTCCATCCAAAGGTGCGTGAAACCTCCCTCTCTCAGTGAACCAGAGCGCGCCGTCTGTCCATTCTATCCGAATCCTCCAATTGATGCGCGTCACGTGTCCGAATGCAGGCCTTCAACTGAGCTCAGTTAGCAGCTCTCCTTTGTGCATGAAATGAAGGGTTTTTGAGCCCATATATGCCAACAGCCGCACGAAGAAAAGAAAGGAAGGAAAAGAAACAGAGAAAAAACCTGAGAGAAAAAGAGGAAGCAATTTAATAAGGCTTTTCAACCAATTTTCCAAGAGAGAAAAAATCCCAACAAATATTTTTATTTTATTAGATTTAGGTTTTATTTTCAATAAATTATTGAGGGGGAATTCATTTTGTGAAGAGCAAGAAGATGGAGGATCTAGGAGCTTGTGACAACTCCTAAAATGGGTTTTTCATTCCTTTTATTGTCTCCTATTTTTGTAATTTATAAATGATGAAACCCTTGATGTTATTTAGTTAATTTTGTGAGCTAGGCTCCTAGTGGAACTAAGATTGTGATGTTTTAGTTTTTACTTTTGGATTGTTTATGGTATTTTTGTGCTTGTTCACTCATGTGTATTTACTTGCTTAATTTCTATTTTTGATGGAAATCAAATGTAGAACTAGACTTAGATTGATTTGGAAAAATTAATTTAGGTTGGACTTTACATGGATGATGCATGTTCAATATAGGAATATATTGAT
>NW_010356730.1:15301-17262 GCF_000414095.1 Morus notabilis | reverse complement strand
AACATGACTTGGAACCTTTACATAGCGCATGGTGGAGATGCAAGGCTTTGTTAACGAGGTTCTCATCTCATGGTTTCTCCAAAGAGTGTTAACTTGAAGTCTTTCTCAATGGGTTATGTGCCACGACAAGAAATTGGGTGGAAAGGGGAGATGGTACCACCACTTTCTACCAACTATCTATGGATGAGGCCTATTGGATGTTGGAAGACATGGTGGAGTATGACAAGTGGAATTGGGATTGCTCAATGACCAACCATGGTTGGGAGGACAATTACAACAATGTGGAGCCAAGTTTTAACACCTACCCTCATGAAAACTCAAGTTCCATTGAGAGCTTTGTTGAGGAATGCCATAGCTATGAATGATGCCATCCTTCAAAGCCAAGAAACTTTATTGAGGAGTGTGGAGAATCAAGTAGGACAAATAGTTAATGTATTAAACAATCGTCCTCAAGGTTCATTTCTAAATGACATGGAGAATCCTAGGCAAGAAGGCAAGAACCATGGTGAAGCAACCACTTTGAGGAGTGGGAAAGAATTTGACATGCCTATGGATGAGCCTAAACAACAACAAGAGCCACCTTTGATCCAAGAAGAAAGCAACGAAGATGAAGTGGGAGACTTAAAGCTGAAAATTTTTGCTGCGGAGCAGGATGCTACAGTAATGTTGCTGCAATGCAAGGCAAAACAACAAAATGAAAAATCAGCCATTAATGTCTTGGATTCTATTTTGACCGACGAAGTGAACCAATACTTCACCATTGAAGCGAGAGAGCGAGGAGAAGTCTTTGAGTCTCAACTTGTTGTGCCACCGGTCATGCAAGAGTATATGTACGAAGATCCAATGTGGCCGCCAACTCCTCCATGAGCATTAACATCGTACCTTGGTGTCCATCATGCACATGCTCTGAAATCAAGCCAAGTTGAATTTACGTACCACATATTTTCACATCTTGCCAAGCTTAAAGGCATCCACAACCAAGACCCATTTGTAGTGTTTTATGACACTTACTATGGGCGGAAGCCGCTATTTGATGAGGGCTTCTCCAAACGTCCGGCTAAAAGACATTAAAGAAAGCGCTTGTTGGGAGGCAACCCAATTTCTCTAATCTTTTTCTTGTGGTTATTTGAGTCTTTTTTGTGTTAATTTTGAATTTTCTAAGAACTTTTTACTCTGTTTTGGTGTTTTTCTCTTGTAGGGTCAAGCTTTGGAGCAATGGAAGGGACTAGGAGGATTTACACTTCAAGGGAGCTAACGTGCCATCATGCCCAATCACCAACGAGGGGAGTTTCCTTGAAACTTTTCTTTATGCTCTTGATTGCTTACATATTGAGGATTTTGTGCTTAATGAGTTTGGGGGAAACACTTGTTTGTCTTTGTTTCTTTTGGAAAAAAAAAAAAGTGTCTTGTGTTTTCCTTGTTGTTTGGTGTGTTTTGTGGTGAATTCTCTTGGACCTATGATGATAATTATTGGATTGAGCATAGTTTTAGAAAAGTATTCTTTTCTCAACTTTTTGTTTTGGAATTCACTTGATTGTTTTGTTCAAAGATTGTGACTTTTTCTTAACTTTGAGCACTTTGCCTTGTGTTATGGATGCATTGGATTTCTAGAGAAAGGTTATGTGAATATGATGCAAAAATTGTGTATATATCATATCATTAGATTTCACAAACTCTAGAACTTACTTGATGAATTGTCGAGGCAAAATCCTAGGCAAGCACTTGATTAAGGACATGATTTAGGCCATCTTTGGATCGATTGAGCCTTTCTAAGCCAACCTTGTACATGTATATCCTTAGTCACCCTTTTTGAGCGTATATATATCATTTTCTTTGTTACCCACATCTTTAGCCTAGCCTTTTAAATAAGTTTCCAACTTTTTACCCCTCACCCATGAGCATATTAGTTATTTGAGGACATATTGAGCTATGTTGGATAAGGAAGGAAGGGTGGTGTTATG
>NW_010356730.1:0-14794 GCF_000414095.1 Morus notabilis | reverse complement strand
TTGATTAAGTGTTAGTCTACATTAGTGGAGATGGTTTTGAAAAGTAAGCTTATGTAGTTTGCTTGCATGTGCTTAAATTCTAAATTCTATATTCTATAAGCATGTTCGCATGATCTCATTTGGATTTCCAATGTTGAAATAGCACAAGGATATCACACACACACAAGAAAGGTCCAATTGGAGAAGAAACAATCTTTTGAAGTTGGAAATAAAAATTGATTGAAAATTGTGTTTTTCTTTGAGCTATGTTTCTAATTCAATCCTTGAGGAATTATTCATGAGAATTCATCCATAAATGCACACTTATTTTTAAGTCTTTTTCTTTTTGTTTTGCTTGAGGACAAGCAAAATCTTGAGTTTGGGGGTGTGATAACTCCATGAAATGGAGTCATTTAGCCTCTTTTGTGGATTAAAAAGTATGCTTGTTCTTGAGAATTTATTTAGTTTTTAATATTTTTACCTTATTTTTATTTCATTTTATTTTATTTTTAGTTGTTTTAGGTATTTTTATTTTATTTTATTTTTATTTAGTTTCGTTTCAAAATAATTAATTTTCTCATTATGTAATTTAATTTTGGTGATAGGTGGGCTTAAGTGCAAATTGAAATCCAAATTGGGAAAGAAATGCAGGAGAAAATAAGTAAAATTTTGAATTTGAATTAGCCTCAAAATGGAATTCGTGCACGCGAGTAAAATCAGCACAAAACTCACCACTCTAGTCGTTGGATCGCAGCGTCAACGGTCCAGATCGGGCGCGTGGAATCACTCCAGACAGGAGCGCGTATCAACAGGGTCGCGTTAGCTCTTCAGCGAATCAGAGTGCGCCACGTGTCCAGCTTGTCCCCCATTCAGCATCTCGCGTGATCCGGTGCGGTGGTTCCATCCAAAGGCGCGTGAAACCTCCCTCTCTCAGTGAACCAGAGCGCGCCATGTGTCCATTCTACATGAATCCTCCAATTGATGCGCGCCACGTGTCCGAATGCAGGCCTTCAGCTGAGCTCAGTTAGCAACTCTCCTTTGTGCATGAAATGAATGGTTTTTGAGCCCATATATGCCAGCGGCCGCACGAAGAAAAGAAAGGAAGGAAGAGAAACAGAGAAAAAACCCGAGAGAAAAAGAGGAAGCAATTTAATAAGGCTTTTTAGCCAATTTTCCAAGAGAGAAAAAAATCCCAAAACAAATATTTTTATTTTATTAGATTTAGGTTTTATTTTCAATAAATTATTGAGGGAGAATTCATTTTGTGAAGAGCAAGAAGATGGAGGATCTAGGAGCTTGTGACAACTCCTAAAATGGATTTTTCATTCCTTTTATTATCTCCTATTTTTGTAATTTATAAATGATGAAACCCTTGATGTTATTTAGTTAATTTTGTGAGCTAGGCTCCTAGTGGAACTAAGATTGTGATGTTTTAGTTTTTGCTTTTGGATTGTTTATGGTATTTTTGTGCTTGTTCACTCATGTGTATTTACTTGCGTAATTTCTATTTTTGATGGAAATCAAATGTAGAACTAGACTTAGATTGATTTGGAAAAATTAATTTAGGTTGGACTTTACATGGATGATGCATGTTCAATATAGGAATATATTGATTTGTAGAAGGTATATGAATATATTGTTTACCTTGTATAACCTAATAAACCCGAACTTGAAATTGGAATTCAATGAACTAGATTCATATAGGAATATGATGAAATTGTTTTGAGGAATTTTAGTCATAATTATTTCGGAAGAATTTTATGCACAAATTTGAGTTTGGTTAACTAGTACAGAATGCTATAGCATTTCTTTAGCATTTTACAATCAAGGGGAAATTAGGAAGTCCTAGCTCGATTATTTGCAATTGCTTGCATTTTCTCGGGGTATTCTCGAGGTTTCCTTAGGGTTTTCTCGGGGTTTTCTCAAGATTTTCTCGGGGTTTTTACGGCAATTTCTCAGGGTTTTCTCAGGGTTTTCTCAGTGTTTTCAAAGGGTTTTCTTTGGGTTTTCTCGGGGTTTTCGCAGGGTTTTCTCAGAGTTGTCTCAGGATTCTCGGTGTTTTCTCGGGGTTTTCTCAATGTTTTCTCAGGGTGGTCTTAGGGTTTCCTCCGAGTTTTCTCAGGGTTTTCTCAAGGTTTTCTCAGGGTTTGCTCGAGGCTTTGTCAGGGTTTTCTAAGGGTTTTCTGGGGGTTTTCTCAGGGTTTTCTTAGGGTTTTTCTCCGGGTTTTTCTCGGGGTTTTCTCAGGGTTTCCCGACGTTTTCCCACGGTTTTCTCTTGGTTTTCTCGGCATTTTCTCAAGCTCTTCTCTGTGTTTTCTTGGGGTTTTCTTAGTGTTTTCCCAGGGTTTTCTCAGGATTTTCTCAGGGTTTTCTCAGGCTTTTCCCAGTGTTTTCTCTGGGTTTTCTCATGGTTTTCTCATGGTTTTCGCGGGGTTTTCTCGGGATTTTCTCAAAGTTTTCTTGACGTTTGCTCAGGGTTTTCTCAGGTGTTTCTCAAGGTTTTCTCAGGATTTTCTCTGGGGTTTCTCAGGATTTTCTTGGGGTTTTCTCAGGGTGTTCTTAGGGATTTCTCATGGTGTTCTCGGGGTTTTTTCTGGGTTTTCTCATGATTTTCTCAGGGTTTTCTCAGGATTTTCTTAGGGTTTTCTCAGGGTTTTCTAAGGGTTTACTCATGTTTTTCGCGGGGTTTTCTCGAGGTTTTTTGAGGGTTTTCTCGACGTTTTCTCAGGGTTTTCTCAGTTGTTTCTCAGGGTTTTCTCAGGATTTTCTCAGGGTTCTCTCAAGGTTTTCTTTGGCTTTTCTCAGGGTTTTCTTAGGATTTTCTCAGGTTTTCTCAGGGTTCTCTCAGAATTTTCTCAGGGTTTTCTCAGGTTTTCTCAGGGTGTTCTCAGGGTTTACTCAGGGTGTTCTTGGGGTTTTCTCAGGATTTTCCCTGGGTTTGCTCAGGGTTTTCACAAGGTTTTCTCAGGGTTTTCTCATGGTTTTCTCAGTGTTTTCTCCGGGTTTTTTCAGGGATTTCTTTTGGTTTTCTCGGTGTTTTCTCAGGGTTTTCTCGTTGTCTTCTCAGGGTTTTCTTGGGGTTTTCTCGGAGGTTTCTCAGGATTTTCTCAGGGTTTTCTTATAGTTTTCTCAAGGTTTTTCTCAGGGTTTTCTCAGGGTTTTCTCGGGGTTTTGTAAGGGTTTTCTCAGGGTTTTGTCGGCATTTTCTCGTGGTTTTCCTAGGGTTTTCTCAGGGTTTTCTCAGGATTTCCTCAGGGTTTTTTTTTTTGGTTTTCTCAAGGTTTTCTTGGGGTTTTCTCGGGGTTTTCACAGAGTTTTCTCAGGGTTTTCTCTGTGTTTTCTCATAGTTTTCTCGGGGTTTTCTCAAGGTTTTCTCGGGGTTTTCTCAGGGTTTTCTTAGGGGTTTCTTGAGGTTTTCTCTGGGGTTTTTCAGAGTTTTCTCGAGGTTTCCTAAGGGTTTTCTCTTGGTTTTCTTAGGGTTGTCTCATTGTTTTCTCACAGGTTTCTCGGGGTTTGGTCGGGGTTTTCTTAGGGTTTTCTCCAAGTGTTCTCAGGGTTTTCTCGGCGTTTTCTCAGGGTTTTCTCAGGGTTTTCTCGGGGTTTTCTTGGGGTTTTTCCAGGGTCTTCTCAGGGCTTTCTCAGGGTTTTCTCACAGTTTTCTATGGGTTTTCTCGGTGTTTTCTCAGCATTTTCTCGGGGTTTTCTCTAGGTTTTCTCGTGGTTCTCTCAGTGTTTTCTCAGGGTTTTCTCAGGGTTTTCTCGTCATTTTCTCAGGGTTTTCTCATGGTTTTCTCGGGGTTTTCTTAGGGTTTTTTTATGGGTTTTCTCGGCATTTTCTCAAGGTTTTCTTAGGGTTTTCTTAGGGTTTTCTCAGGCTTTTCCTGGGGTTTTCTCTAGGTTTTGTCCTGGTTTTCTTGGGGTTCTCTCGGTATTTTCTCGGGGTTTTCTCAGGGTTTTCTCGGTGTTTTCTTGAGGTTTTCTCTAGGTTTTTTTGGCATTTTCTCTAGGTTTTCTCAGGATTTTCTTAGGCTTTTCTCAGTGTTTTCTGGGTATTTTCTCAAGGCTTTTTGAGTGTTTTCTCAGAGTTTTACCAGGGCTTTCTTAGGGGTTTCTCAGGGTTTTCTCAGGGTTTTCTCGAGATTTTCTCAGAGTTTTCTCAGGGTTTTCGCAGGTTTTTCTCCGAGTTTCCTTAGCGTTTTCTGTGCATTTTTTCGTAGTTTTCTCATGGTTTTCTCAAGGTTTTCTTGCCGTTTTCTCAAGGTTTTCTCAGGGTTTTCTCAGCGTTTACTCGTGGTTTTCTTAGGGTTTTCTAGGGGTTTTCTGAGGTTCTCAGGGGTTTCTCAGGGTTTTCTCAGGGTTTTCTCAGGGTTTTCTCGAGGTTTTCTCGTGCTTTTGCTAGGTTTTTCTCAGAGTTTTCTTAGGGTTTTCTCAGGGTTTCCTTAGGGTTTTCTCTGGGTTTTCTCAGGGTTTTCTCGGGGTTTTCCCAGGGTTTTCTCAGAGTTTTCTCAGAGTTTTCTCACAGTTTTCTCAGGGTTTTCTCGGGGTTTTCTCAGGGTATTCTTAAGGTTTTCTTAGGGTTTTCTCGGGGTTTTCTCTGGGTTTTCTCGGGGTTTTCTCAGCGTTTTCTTAGGGTTTTCTCGGGGTTTTCTCGTCATTTTCTCAGGGTTTTCTCAAGGTTTTCTCGGGGTTTTCATAGGGTTTTCTCGGGGTTTTCTTAGGTTTTCGCAGGGTTTTCTCAATGTTTTCTCAGGGTTTTGTTGGCTTTTTGTCGGGGTTTTCTCAATGTTTTCTCGGGGTGGTCTTAGGGTTTTCTCTGGGTTTTCTCAGGGTTTTCTCAAGGTTTTCTCAGGGTTTGCTCGAGGCTTTCTCATGGTTTCTAAGGGTTTTCTAGGGTTTTTCTCAGGGTTTTCTTAGGGTTTTTCTCAGGGTTTTCTCAGGGTTTGCTCAAGGCTTTCTCAGGATTTTCTAATTGTTTTCTAGGGGTTTTCTCAAGGTTTTCTTAGGGTTTTTCTCGGGGTTTTTCTCGGGGTTTTCTCAGGGTTTTCTCGACGTTTTCTCACGTTTTTCTCTTGGTTTTCTCAGTGTTTTCTCAAGCTTTTCTCGGTGTTTTCTTGGGGTTTTCTTAGGGTTTTCTCAGGGTTTTCTCATGATTTTCTTAGGGTTTTCTCAGGATTTTCCCATGGTTTTCTCAGGGTTTTCTCATGATTTTCTTAGGGTTTTCTCAGGATTTTCCCATGGTTTTCTCAGGGTTTTCACGGGGTTTTCTCGAGATTTTCTCAATGTTTTCTCGGCGTTTGTTCAGAGTTTTCTCAGGTGTTTCTCAAGGTTTTCTCAGGATTTTCTCAGGGTTTTCTCCGGGTTTTCTCAGGGTTTTCTCAGGATTTTCTCAGGGTGTTCTCAGGGTTTTCTCATGGTGTTCTCCTGGTTTTCTCGGTGTTTTCTCGGGCTTTTTTTCGGGTTTTCTCAGGATTTTCTCAGGGTTTTCTCAGGATTTTCTCAGGGTTTTGTCAGGGTTTTCTCAGGGTGTTATCAAGGTTTTGTCAGGGTTTTCTCAGGGTTTTCTACGGTGTTTCTTAGGGTTTTCTCATGATTTTCTCAGGATTTTCTCAAGGTTTTCTCAGGGTTTTCTCAGGGTTTTCTCAAGGTTTTCTCAGGATTTTCTCAGGATTTTCTCTGGCTTTTCTCTGGCTTTTCTCAGGGTTTTCTTAAGGTTTTCTCAGGGTTTTCTCGGGTTTTACTCAGTGTGTTCTCGGGGGTTTCTCAGGATTTTCCCAGGGTTTTCTCAAGGTTTTCTCAGGGTTTTCTCAGTGTTTTCTCAGTGTTTTCTCAGGGTTTTCTCGGGGTTTTCTTTGGGTTTTCTTGGTGTTTTCTCAGGGTTTTCTCGTTGTCTTCTCAGGGTTATCTCAGGGTTTTTTTTTTGGGTTTTAAGGGTTTTCTCAGGGTTTTCTCGGGGTTTTCTCGGGGTTTTCTCAGGGTCTTCTTAGAGTTTTCTCAGGGTTTTCCTCAGGGTTTTCTCAGGGTTTTCTCGAGGTTTTGTAGGGGTTTTCTCAGGGTTTTCTCAGGGTTTTGCCGACATTTTCTCAGAGTTTTCTCACGATTTTCCTAGGGTTTCCTCAGGGTTTCCTCAGGGTTTTTTTCGGGGTTTTCTCAGGATTTTCTCGGGCTTTTCTCGGGGTTTTCTCAGAGTTTTCTCAGAGTTTTCTCTGTGTTTTCTCACAGTTTTCTCGGGGTTTTCTCAGGGTATTCTCGAGGTTTTCTTAGGGTATTCTCGGGGTTTTCCTGGGTTTTTCTCAGCATTTTCTTAGGGTTTTTTCGGGGTTTTCTCTGCATTTTCTCAGGGTTTTCTCAGGGTTTTCTCGGGGTTTTCAAAGGGTTTTCTATGGTGTTTCTCAGGGTTTTCTCATGATTTTCTCAGGATTTTCTCTCGGTTTTCTCTGGGTTTTCTCTGGGTTTTCTCAAGGTTTACTCAGGGTTTTCACGGGGTTTTCTCGGGGTTTTCTCGTGGTTTTCTCTGGGTTTTCTCAGGGGTTTTTCACGGTTTACTCAGGGTTTTCGCGGGTTTTTCTCGGGGTTTTCTCAGGGTTTTCTCTGTGTTTTCTCAGGATTTTCTCAGTTGTTTCTCAGGGTTTTCTCAGGATTTTTTCTGGTTTTTCTCTGGGTTTTCTCTGGCTCTTCTCTGAGTTTTCTTAGGGTTTTGTCTGGTTTTGTCTGGGTTTTCTCAGGGTTCTCTCAGAGTTTTCTCAGGGTTTTCTCAGGGTTTTCTCTGGGTGTTCTCGAGGTTTACTCAGGGTGGTCTCGGGGTTTTCTCAGGATTTTTCCTGGGTTTTCTTAGGGTTTTCTCTTGGTTTTTCAGGGTTTTCTCATGGTTTTCTCAGTGTTTTCTCAGGGTTTTCTCGGGGTGTTCTTTGGGTTTTCTTGGTGTTTTCTCAGGATTTTCTCATTGTCTTCTCAGGGTTTTCTCAGGGTTTTTTCACGGTTTTCTTAGGGTTTTCTTAGGGTTTTGTTAGAGTTTTCTTAGGGTTTTTCTCAGGGTTTTCTTATGGTTTTCTGAGGGTGTTCTCGGGGTTTTCTTAGGGTTTTCCCATGGTTTTCTCAGGGTTTTCTCAGTGTTTTCTCAGGTTTTTCTCTGGGTTTTCTTGGGGTTTTCTAAGGGTTTTCTCGGTGTTTTCACAGGGTTTTCTTGTTGTTTTCTGATAGTTTTCTCGGGGTTTTCTCACGATTTTCTCGGGGTTTTCTCAGGGTTTTCTCAGGGCTTTCTCGGGGTGCAATTAATAGATTACTTAGGGCTTCCTGACATTTTTCAGCGGCTTGGCTACCGAACACGTCTTTAAGATTATCCATAATCTAATGAGCAGTTATGTAATCTTCGTGTTGTACTTGTAGCACAATGGACATGCTCGCCATCATATAACAACGAGCCATATCGTCAGAGTCCTTCCAATGTTGATACCCTAGGTAAACCTCATTAGGAGCATCAACAGGTGGCTCCGGACGACAAGGTGTGTTCAGTACGAAATTTAGTTTCTCAAAGGTTAGGACGATCTTTAGGTTCCTTTTCCAATCAGTAAAATTCTCGCCAGTTAAAGTGTGTTTGTTAAGTATCGATGATAATGCGCTAGCAGACATTTTGATCTATAATAAACATTCATATATCTAGTATAAGCAAACTTGCATAAATATTTAGTAATCAAACATATATACATATTATAATGCAACCAATATGTTTGTGTGTCAAAACCTTAAAAAAATCACAACCTTACGACGATACCAAACTCAAAATTTTGTAAGTCTCCTAGGGGAGATCATGCAAAATTTAATTGGAAACACGGATCCCCTCCGATCAATATATACCATCCGGATCAATCTCTGTCCAGTATATGTTGATAATCATTTTCTTTGGCCATTAATTTAATTAACAGAGCTCCTAGGGGAGATTAATAATTAAATTAATCTTGAGTGTATAACTATCGTTTCAACTATTTGATCCATATTTTATAATTGTCACCTAGGGGTGTACAACCATAAAATATGTTCAAATAAATTATCCTCCCAGAGATCCACACCGGTACATAATGAATCCCTTCTTAGGAGTCGGTATCACCATATGTTACCTGCGGACCAACAATGGAGGCCATGGGTCTTTTTTTCAAAAACTCCTCACCCACTCAATCTTTTGAAAACAAGGTTTTATGTTAAAAATTTGCATGAACAATTTTAATGAGCGGCACTCCCTATTCCACGTGCCATGTTGTCATATATATAGCAAATCATATTATATGCAATCATACAAAGTAATTAAGTTAGGCAACAAGCATAATAATAATAACCGTAATATTATGGTTCCATCCTAGAGAAAAGAAAAAAAATAAAGATTACTACGAATAATCGCAATATATATCGATCATTCATCTTGAATCTTCCCGGTTGTCTTTGAATTCTTCATCACAATCAAATTATGGTTATCATAAAATTATTTTTCATGTTTTCTTGAAAAAATCTCAAAAAACTGCAAAATTGTGTACTGCCACGTTAGGTCTAGTCGACCGGTGACAGAACAGTTATACTCCACCGGCCGACCACTTTACATTAACCGGCTGACCGGAGAGGTCGACCGGTGTCTATGCAATAGCAACCCATATTTTATGAATTTTCTAAATTTTTTACAATTTCAAAAAAATTTCACCAAAATCCGAAAAAACAGAATTCAAAGCAGTTTTTCAATTTATTCATAAACACAAAATAATTTTATAAATCAAGAAAAATTAGACACCTTTACATCCTTCGTCTTCAAGATCCATGATAAATCTCCTCCAACAATTTTTACATGAAAATTCCTATACCGTTTTCAGTTTACAAAATTTCTACGAAAGAAAATAAAATAAACCCTAATGGCGATGATAGGCTGTATATCTAAGTACATCGTCAAGAACAAATTCCTATACAATCATTCTAAACTCTAAGAAACCATAACCGAGAAAAATTAAATAATAAAAAACCATTGATAATTTATAAATAATAATCAATAATAATTATTTAATCATTTTTTCACCATATATTCATGATAACAAAAAATATAGAAACCCTACAGTGCCATCTTTCTAAAATAACTATTCAAGCATAAAAGAGATATTTTTAGATCACAAATCTATGTACATAGCATAATCATGAAAAAATAACCATGGCACACTGATACCAATTGTCGGAAAATACGGCATCGAGTGCGCAGAGGAATTTTAAAAAAAAATTAAATCAATGTCGAAGCCAATTAAGAACATGTTCATGATGCTATATAACATAAATACTAAAGATCTAAATCATATATTTTGAGATTTAAGAAGCTGCACCTTTGACAGATCAAAGCGTTCCAAACAACAACTGGAAGAGCCTTAACCAATTGGTCTTCTTTGCTATTCTCGTTTCCACGATCGGAGTGCGGGTGGGCACACATTGTTCAATTTCCTCTTGGTATTCTTGAACTCCTTCCAACCACAAGAGAGCCAAAGGAAAAATCATTCTTGAGAATTAAACAATTTTTCCTCTCAGGAATCTTTTACAAATAGCCTCCAAAAAGTCTCTCAATTGATTTTAAGAATAATGTGACTTAATGGGCTATTGATAGTATTTAGGAAGTCATATTTCCGTAAAAATTAGGTTTTCCAAAGTTTATCTCGCTAACAGAGTTGATTTCGTAACGTCAGCATGCGCTACATGTTACAATCGGTCGACTGGTGACAGAGAAGTTATAACTCACCAGTCGACCTATCCTTCATGAACAGGTCGACCGGTCCGGTCGACCTATCTAAACTAGCGAAATTTGTTTTCCTAGTTTTTCAACATGGGAAACTTGCATAGAGCCTCAATTTTAATTCAATCAACCCAATAGAGAAGTTGCTTGATCAAAACAGTCATATAATAGTCTTCCCATATTAAACAACTCCTAAAACAATAATTCAATCAAGTTATCTAGAATTAATTTCTCAATTAATTCACCCGATAAATCACTCATGAATTAATTAACCAATCTCATATTAACTTTGAACCTCTTTTACGGAAATAACACAAATTACCAGTATGTAGGAAATACATTGTATCGTTACAGGAAATTATGTGAGCTAGCAAAGAGACCCGATGGACATATATAAATCAAGCTCTTATAATCACAATGCTACTTGTAAACCAACAAGTCTATCTCATGATTATAAAACTCTAGCGCTACTCCACTAAAAGCCTAGAGCCGCACTATCGATTTATATAGCACATTTACAAAGCTCTGATTAGCTCGTCCATGACTCAATATATTAGTGTATCATCCCCATAGGATATCCATAATCGACTTGAGGTCAAGTTCCGTTTTACCTTCCCGATTACATTTATCTCATGTTCCATTACCGCTCCATCAGAAAACCATTGTTCATACCATTACAAAGAGTAAACCATTGGATAACACAGAGTAATCTAATGGCCGAGCGCTCGTATTTTTCAATCCACAGATAATGCATAAGAGGATATCATTGACTCTTTGTAGGAGCTGTGGATTCCACTATCTATGAATAACGAATCTACGCGTACCCGAGTCATACCCCTAATGTACCGGTAAGCGTACATTTACATAATGTCAGGATGTCTCCCTTTGGTACATCAAAAGATACAAGTCAAGCATACGGGTTCATTATCTATCTCAGGATTAAGATGACAACATATAATTCGTCAAAAGTGAATTATTTTATTCAAACAAAATTATTAATTAAAATAATTTAACTTTGGTCCGACCCAATATAGATTTCACCATTAGAAACTATATCAATGTCTCTACCCATGGAGTCCCACCTCCGACGACCAAGACAAGCCGTCTCCATTAGTAAGTAGACAACATAACAATCTTAACATGAATAAAGCGCCCAACTTTATTCCCATGATTGTGGATCATATGATTTAGACTATCATCTTTAGATTCCTATCTTCCGCATGTTCTTTTCATTACATGCACGACCTAAAGATTTAGAATGACAGTCTCAGACTTTCAGTTTGCTTATCATACATTCAACTAATATGAACATAGCGAGGACAATACATAGATATATGAAATAAATAAATCTTTATTAATAGTCAAAATGTCTTAAAGAACATCATTATATTTATTCCTAAGGGCATAAATGCTAACAATCGCCCACTTGCACTTAAGTGAGTAAATGTGACATGCTACGCATCCCCATAGCCTCGACATGCTTATCGAACGCCTTAGCCGGCAGGGCCTAGTAACATCAGGGGGTAGAATAATCGGGGGTAGCAATTCTTTCCTTGTAACATCGGGGGCAAATGTGACATGTGACATACTATGTAGTGGCAATGCTTGACGGTGTCCCTATAACATCGGAGGTAGAATAATCCCCCGTAACTTTAATGTTAGGTTCTCTTTCAGCCATGTCACCAATCACAAGCTTTCCTTTCTTCTTTTCCTGATTACGTCTTCTAAAAGACCGCTTAATCTCAGATCAATGACTTCAAGGCTTTTATATCGTCACACTACAAGACACCTGACAAATTGTAAAAAAAAAAATAATAATAATAAATAAAAGAATGTAAGAGTCTAAATTAAAATAAAATATACTTGGTATTAATATTGTTAATACTAGTCCCCGACAATGACCCCAAAAATTTGATGTGATTTTAGCGCTCGAATTGCACAAGTAATATAATGATTAAATAAGATATCATTTCCTTAGAGACTAGCTTAGCAATTACTGAAATTAATATTTTTAACTTTATCTAGACAAACAAAATTTTTAAGATAGATTAAAACTGAAAAAAATGAAATAAAACACAAATTAAATGCAGAATAATGGTAAGAAGAACTCAATGTAAAGAAAACACTAGAGCATACAAGTTTCACCAGGACATTTCTTATTTAATTCCAGTTATTTGCTAACATCGCCTTCCATTCATGAAATAGAACAAAAAACACTAATTTCTCTAATAGTCATTATGGGGATGCCATTAAAAACATTTGTAACACGTAAATTCACTATCACTAGATGTGAACTCTGCCATCCTAGAAATTCATTAAGTTTTCTGGTTTTTCTGAAATATTCTCACAAGTCGTATTACTATCTCTTGATGTCCTACAAACCTTACGGTTTCTTTTCTTAGAATATATTCCTAAAAATCCCCTTCTGGTGTTTCAATTTAGGTCTTTAATTCAATTTAATAAGTGATCAGTTTATTGAAAGCATTAAGAATAATAAAAGAAAAATATACGTGAATGGAAAAACTCTTAGTGAATAAACTTCATTGAAAGGAAATAACAGAAATTAAATATTCATATCTTAGCTACCCTTGTAGCCCTAGTCTAGGAATTTAGAACATAATTGGAATGAAAAACATAATAATAATTAAATTCAACATAACAAATTTAGTAAATAATAAACTTATTTGGCGAATTTGAAGTTGAACTCCGTTCTTGAACACATCTTCTTCTCCTTCGTAGAGTCGTCGTCTCTCCTTCTTCTCTCAGCCAAAAGACATAGAAAATAACCCTAAAATCCTATTTATAGTGTTTGGATTCATAATGGCATTTTCATAAATTTTTGACACTCAAATAAGGTCAACTCGGCAACATTCTCGAAGTAGTGCCGCGGCCCTGAACAGCTCAAGTGCGCAGGTGCTGGCCTGCCTTCGAAGTATAGCAACGGAAAACCCAATTTCTACGTAATTTGGCGCCATGGAGCCACTACACAAGGCCGAAGCTCACTTCCCTCTGGTTTTTATACTATAAATAGACAATTTCATAGCATAGGCACCATCTTTCAAGGCAGAGGCTATCTAATTTCAATTTAGCTCTAAAATTACTCTAGCACTCACCTACGATCTCCTGATGATGCTAATCTACAAAACAAACTAAAAATACATAATATAACTACTAAAACCACTTTAAAACTGACAAAACACGCAATTAGAAGTATTAAAATGTAAGCGCAAATCCTACATATTACCAACCAATACAATCAAAATAAGCCATCATTAAACTCACCAATTTTAAGGGTTACTTCAACGATACGACTAGAACTCGCCATTCTCAATCAATTTTTTGCCTGCATTTGTAAATCATCAATCACACAGGCAGTGTGAAAAGCACAGAGGTTTTTTTCCTGCCCCAATTTGAAAGAGGAATCTGAATTTAAAGGATTTGACCATTTTGCCCTCATCACGTGTATATCACACACTTTTTCGTTAAAAACATGGACAGAGTTTAACAGAGGGGGTGAAATTAAAGACATTTCGTAGATAGGGGCAAAAAGTGTACATCTTAAAGTTTAGAAGTATGTTGACACAAGTGACATAGTACAATGGGAATTCATAGAGTTTATCCTTTAAAAAAATCATCTCAATCCTCAAGTATTGAGTCTAAAACAGGCAGTTTTTGCATGATCTTAGTCAAATCAGCTACAACAGGAGTTGATCAACACCAAAATCATTATTTCGGATAGTCAATAGCCCTTATGTTTAATAGAAATGTGATGTGAGAATAGATCGAGTGTTTTTTTTAAAGAATTGCATAGATTATCCTATATTTCCTTTTAATCACAAGAAGCCATTTCTAGTACCAGATTTAGTTAAAAGAAGTTATAATGTGATCTTCATTAAAAAAAAACAATGAATCTTTGACAGAGAACCCCAAAGAGTAAATTTGTAAGTAAACATCAATCACGTAGAAGATTTGTCATTTTCCTTCTACTTTTACAATAGATCATAGGCTTAATTATAAAAACTCTTCATGTCCCTTGTAACACTTTATCTCTTGATCGTTAAAACGTGACATCCGTTCCTCGTGAACAATGAAATTGACAATTAATTTACTATTTTGAGAGTATTTTGGTCATTATATGGTTTAAAAATTTAATTTGAATTTAAACTAATTTAAATATTCATGTCTTTTTATTCTACCAAAAAAGATTCTAAAATTTTTTACTTACATTCAATCAATAATGAATGTATTATAATTAAAAGTTCAAACTATTGATATGGTATTTAGTTTTAGAAATGGAATAGTTTAAGGATCCTTTAGTAAATTTATTCCTAAGACAAAAGAGCAAATTTAAAAATTGCATCCCGAGCTTAGGCACTTATAACAATTTGTCCCTCAAATTTAGAAACATATTAACCAATCTTTCTCGTGGTGGGAAATATGTATTGTTAATCTCCTTTTGTTTTTTTGGTACAAAAATACATAATTTTTTAGGGCAATATCGTAAAAACATCATGCATGAATTCCAACACTTGCTTCAAGATTCCAATATTCACGCAACAAAAATTTGACAAAGCTTTTAATTCCAGGAAAAAAAGAGTTCTCGAACTAAAAAAATGTACTAGTAGTTATCTACTTTTCAGCCGTTAAATCTGTATAAAAAATTATATGTTCTACATTTTTTTTTGAATCTGTGTGATTTTCACACGACCCAACAGTCAGAAGTTGGCACTACTATTAGAAAGGCCTACCGTTGAAAATCCTAAAAAAAACATAAAACTTATCTTCATTTGTTTGAGAGGATCAGATATAGGAGTTATTGAATAGGTCATATCTTACTACTTGTGTTTTTGACTTGATTAGAAATTAATAAGGGCATGTTTATTAAACTGTAAAGGAATATAAGGGGAAAAGTAAAGAAATTAGAAAGAAAAGTAAAGTAATAATAATAAGGATCATTAATTTCCTTTCGAATGTTTACTTAACTATATATTAGATTGTGTAATGGGAAACAACCATGTTTCCTTTTTTATGTTTACTAAAATTAAGAATAATAATGTTCTTTTATATAAT
>NW_010356729.1:0-864 GCF_000414095.1 Morus notabilis | reverse complement strand
GTTAAAGTTGTTTTTAGGCTGCTTCTGATTTTAGCTGTAAATTCTTAAAGAATTCTTCAAAAAGTACTTTTGATGAGATTTATCAATCACTAAATTCAACTTCTGTTACAAGCAGAAGTTGATTTTGGGATAAAAAAGTAATACCAAACTAAGCCTTAATATTTAAAGCATAAATGGAAATATCACAAGAAAAGAACTTCGATATGCCTAATCTCTGATTAGTACTGTTTCCTATTGTAAATTCTTAAAGAATTCTTCAAAAAGTACTTTTGATGAGATTTATCAATCACTAAATTCAACTTCTGTTACAAGCAGAAGTTGATTTTGGGATAAAAAAGTAATACCAAACTAAGCCTTAATATTTAAAGCATAAATGGAAATATCACAAGAAAAGAACTTCGATATGCCTAATCTCTGATTAGTACTGTTTCCTATAAAAAAAATATCATTTTCATTCTGAGAATTCTCTTTCTTTTTTTTTTTTTTTTTTTTTTTTTTTTTTTTTTTTTTTTTTTTTTTTTTTTACAATGGACAATATGGTCTACCTACGACATGATGTTGGGGGCGCAATGCAGCGACATAGGCTACGACAAGATACAAAGAGCAAGGCTATACATCGTCAAGTGGTGATCATTACCACTCCTTAACTAATCACAAACTTATTTACCAATTATTTACTTAATATCATATAGGATTTCACAAAATCTTACTGATTGTTGTATAAGGTTTCACAAAATATTAAAAAAATTTGGAGACACCATAATCAACAAATAGTGGTCCTTGCATATAAGTTTCATATTATGGGACACATTTATTACGGGACACATTTTCAGTTAGTGTATTCGGATGTCAAAGAAAAAAAAA